>NC_133313.1:851444-878526 GCF_012295235.1 Primulina huaijiensis
ATATATGGCCATAAATATCTTGGCAAAAACTTGTGTGAGACGGTCTCACGGGTCGTATTTGTGAGATGGATCTCTTATTTGGGTCATCCATGAAAAAGTATTACTTTTTATGCTAAAAGTATTAATTTTTATTGTGAATATGGGTAGGGTTGACCCGTCTCACAGATTAAAATCCGTGAGACGATCTCACATGAGACCCACTCAATATCTTTCATCAAATAACACTGACACTCACATGAGACCCACTCAATATCTTTCAGCAAATAACACTGACAAAATCAATCTTTTTTGTTTTGTATGTTTATCTTTTGCATTTTGATCAATTTGTATGGATAAATTTTAATATTAATCTTATAATTTTTTTAATCTTTTGACAATTAAAGCTCATTTTTGTAATAATAATACTATTGCATACATCGATATCGTGTAGATGTCGCGTTGGAAAATAACAAAAAATCAGAGTTAGAAGAAATATTATAATATGGACGACGAATGGGGCAAATTTGCAAACATGAATGACCGAAATGACATTCTTCCATCAATGATTACAAATTATTTATTCTGACGTTACTCCGTTGTCTACTGTCTTCCGTGTAAAAAAGCTCGAGGACTGTGTATCCATGGAGAATCCAAGCAAAGCATGCAGAATAATCCTCTTCTCGCTACCATTTCAAGGCCACATAAACCCGATGATTCAGCTAGCCAACATACTCCACTCCAGAGGCTTCACAATCTCCATCATACACACTCAGTTCCACTCTCCAGATCCATCAAAGTATCCTCACTTCACGTTTCACCTTATCCCCGACGGATTATCGGAAGATCAAGCATCCATACATGAAATTCTGAATGTCCTCCATCTCCTCAACACCGACTGCATCGGGCCCGCTCGCGAGTGCTTGAGGAAGTTATTATCAACGCATGATGATATTGCGTGTATAATTACCGATGCTATGATGTATTGCTCGAAAGATGTGGTGGAGAATCTTGGGATACCAAGGATCGTGTTCAGGACCAGTAGTATTTGTTCCTTTTTAGCCTTTGCCACTCTTCCTCTTCTTCAGTAAAAAGGGTACTACTCTAATATAATCTGGGTATGTTTTATAAATTTCTTGGGCTTATTTTAACTGTATTTGAGACTATGAAAATTGTCCGAGAAAGGATTGACCCTTTGTTGATCAGATTCCAGAAGGGAGGATCCAGTTCCTGAGCTACCACCACTTAGAGTAAAAGACATTCCATCAGTTCAAAGACCGGACCCGAATCATGCATTGAAGATCATACGCAATATGGTTGAAGGAACAAAGATGGCATCAGGCCTCATTTTCAACACCTTCCAAGATCTTGAAGAGCCAAATCTCGCCAATCTCCATGACCATTTTCGCATGCCCACGTTTTTAATAGGCCCGTTTCACAAATTCTTTTCGGCAGCGTCAAGCAGTTTGTTGACACAGGACNTGGAGGTTACTAGTCAAAGAGGATACATTGTTAAATGGGCACCTCAGCAAGAAGTGCTATCTCATCCTGCCGTTGGTGGATTTTGGACTCACAGTGGATGGAACTCTGTTCTTGAGAGTATTTGCGAAGGTGTTCCGATGATTTGCTCGTCCTTTTTCGGAGATCAGACAGTGAATTCCCGATACGTAAATGACACCTGGAAACTTGGGATCAAATTGGAAAATGAGTTTAAAAGAGAGGAGATAGAATCAGCAATCCGAAAAATAATGCTTGACAGAGAAGGCCAGGAAATAAGGGAAAGACTCTTGTGTTTGAAGGAGAAAATAGATGTTTCCTTGAAAACAGATGGTTTTTCAAGCCAATATCTAAATGCTTTATCTGATTTGATCTCTTCGTTTAGATCTGCTGGTCTTTAGATTTTTAACTGTTGTTTCCTGAGGAGATTACACTATCTGGTTTGGAATTATTATCTTTATAAAATGCTACTAGTCTTCCGTTGTGTGATTCAGTGTCTGCTATATTTGTTGGATAACAAGCCATTATGCAGATTCAGCTAGCTCAAATGCTTCGTTTGAGAGGATGTGACACATCAATGTCAATCATCCACAAAAAGTACGAAGTACTCGAACTACGGAAATTCGTCGTGTGAATAAGAGAAAACACAATTTTGGCGAGCCATACATATACTAGCCATCTTACCACACACTATACATGTTATCCGGAAAAAAAATAAGAAAATGTTTTTTTTTAAAATTTTAAAATTAAAGTTATAATTTTTTTAAATTGAAATGACGATAGAACATTCGAGAGGAAATTGAAAATAAAGGATTCATCATAAACACTTGTAAAAGGTAATACACTGCTATAGAGGCTCACAACCGAGTAAATATAGAAACAAACAAAAAAACTCCCAGTATACATATCCCAAACTTTAGGTTATAACTCTCAACTCCCGGGAAACTTTCAATCACAACTCNTGAACATATGTTTGAATCCAAGAGATTTCTGCTTCAAAATAGACTGCTGCACTGGAGAACTTTTTCATCAGATCAAACATCAACTCATAGTTTTATACGAACTTCGAATAAATTATGTATAATACAAACAGCAAAAATTACAATAAACACTACGTACCTTTTCATTCTCATATCGAGGCTCGCAAACCCAAAGATTATTTGATTCATCTACAAGCATACAACTGTATGTCTACCAAATGCACCGGTGGCTCACTTCTCCGGTGTCTCAAATCCACCATATCAAGTGTACCGAGCATTCATGTAGGCATAAAATACTGAGATCCCATGTTTTACCTACTCAAAGAGGTTCTAAATGTTAGCTTGAACCAATCATAGTTATAATATGCTAATAATTTCTAAAACCGAATGAATACATATCCCACTCCGCATGTTCCACCCACCATTAAATTTTGAAATACATGGTCTCCAGCAGAAAAATAGTAGTCCCAAGGAACCCTATAAAGAGCAGCAAAAACATATAAATCAATACATATGTAAATGGATTAAATTAGAACCTTAACATGGAAAGAAAGATAATTTATAATAGAGAGCAAATGAAATTTGATTCATAGGTGTCCGTAAACCTAAAAATTTATATACGAAGATGCAATACCTCAAACAGGCATGAATCAAATGGAATAACTACACAAGCCTAACAACAGCCACATGGACTTAACTGTACATTTAACGAAATAGCTCTTCCAATTAGTAGATGAAGTTTCATAGAGCAACAACATTACCCTTATTTTTTTATTGATGGCATATCTCGGATTATTAGTTACCTTTAAATTTTGATCACACATAAACACACGCATATATATATATATATATATATGTTTCATTTTCTCATAGGCGTCTTTAAATGTTATTTTGATTGTACTTAGAGGTAGAACTGGTTTTATTTTCTATAGAACTCTAGAAAGTTTTACCTATACAAGCATGAATCAAAAGCACAACCATCATTTTATATCAAACTATGACCAAAACTACAAAAAACAAAATAAGTAACAGAATAGTACCCAAAATTTAACTGTGCAATAATGGAGAGCCTTTCCCTTAATGCTGATGTATGATTTACCGGGCATATCCTAATAGCAAACTATATTCCCATGTTGGAATATAACCATCATTGAGAATGTGTGACCACAACTCGTCTAAAATTGAATATATTTTTTCCCTCTCTGGATGAATTCCATCATTTGCTAAAAAAGCATGCAATCTGTCCTTGACTTCAATCCAGCTTTGACCAGGAATTTTCTTCACACCCTTTTCTTTCATTAAACTTCTAGATGTGGCAAAGTCTTCCCAATCACCAGAGGAAGCATACAAGCTGCAGAGTAACACATGAGCAGCAGAATTGGAAGGATCAATCTTCAATATATTCTCAGTAACCCGTTTTCCAACCTCAAGATTATTACGAGTTTTACAGGCAGCGAGTAGAGTTTTCCATGTTACAATATCAGGTTTAAATGGCATTTTATTGATCAAATCTTCTGCATCATGGATGCGACCACCTCTAGCAAGCAAGTCAACGACGCATGAATAATGCTCTCTTGTGGGGACTACGCCATGTTCCTTCTCCATAGATTTGAACAATTGCAGCCCTTCTTCCACCAGTCCAACATGACTACAAGCCGTTAAAACTCCTACCAACGTCACTTCATTTGGCTTTACACCTAGCTTCTTCATTTCTTTAAAAAGTTTCAGAGATTCTTCACTATAGCCAAATTGAGCATACCCTACAATCAAACTACTCCAGGATACAACATCAATATTTTCCATGTAATCAAAGAGCTTTCTACCTCTTTCAATAGATCCACACTTCGTATACAAATCAATCAATGTATTCATAACCAAATTATCAAAATAAATCCCAGACTTCACGGCATAGCAGTGAACCTGACCTCCCATCTCCAAAAAGGCAGCTTTTCTGCAAGCCCCTATTACATTTGCTAACGTGATATGGTCACACTTCCCATACAATAGTAACATCATTTTAAACAATGATATAACTTCTTCAACCTGTCTGTGATGCATACACATTGTAATAATAGCGTTCCAAGAAACAAGGTCTGCATTGCTTCGAATCTCCTCAAACATTTTATACGAATCATCACAACTTGAGCAATTAGCATACATTGTAAGCAGCGTGTTGCAGACTGAAATCTCGAGATCTAGTCCCATCTTTATAATGGAGGAGTGCACCTGTATCCCCTGAGACAGTGCAAATGTATCTGTGAAAGCACATAACAAAGAACGAACTGTGATATCATCTGGTTTCAACCCCAAATGCCTCATCTCAGAAAAAATCAACATAGCTTCATTCGCATCACCACCGTTAGCAAAACCCGCTATCATTGCATTCCAGGACACTGTATCATGAACTTCTATGAGATCGAATGCTGTTTTTGCTGAACTCAGGAAACCACATTTTGCATACATATTTGTCATAGAACAACCTGTGAAAGAATCTCCTGCAAAACCATATTTTATGCTTATACCATGTACCTGTCTTCCATAGTCAGGTTGTCCAAGAAAGCCACAAGCACTAAAAACACTGCCAAAAATAAATTCGTTTGGATGGTAAGTACCCCAAATAAGCATATCCTTAAAACAGCTAAGGGCGTCCCACTCACAACCGAATTTTGAAAACCCGGCTATCATTGAACTCCATGAAATCAAATCCTTTGATTTGATACGCGAGAAGACATCACGTGCAACATTTATCTGACCAAACTTGGCATACGTTGTGATGAGAGCATTTTGAGTGATAAGGTGGGAACCAAATTCAGATTTAACTACCTGCGCATGCAGCTGCCCTGCAAAATCAGCATCATTCACACTTGAACATGCTTTAAGCACACTGCCGAATGTGAAATGATCTGGCATATGACCTAACTGCTGCATGAGGATATATAAATTTATGGCTTCAATATCTGGACCATTCAGTGAGTATCCAGTAATAAGTGCTGTCCAAGTCACGACATTCCGGTCCTGCATGTTATCAAAGACCTTCCTAGCATCCTTCATAGACCCACATTTTCCGTACATGTTAAGAATATGGTTCTCAAGGATTACATCAGGTTGCAAGTTGAACTTCAAGATGTGGTCATGAATTCTTTTTCCATATTCCAGGGACCTCAGAGATGCGCATGCAGAGATCAAATGTGCATAGGTACTTGGATATATGATGTAATCTTCATTTTGTTCTAGAATGTCAAAGCCTCGAAGGGCATCTTTGAAAAGCTTTTCCTTGCACAAGGAGCTAATGTGATCATTGAATGACTGTTCATTTTTTAAGTAAGGGATTGCAACGTTATTTTTAAGGTTGGTATAGATACTGGTACACTGCCGAATAGGCTGCAATCTTTTCAACATTTTCTTCTACGGCAGAAGGACAAAGAATTCCACCAGTTCACGTCTCTCATATAATACTAAATACCAGTAGACTGAGTGAAGATTACAATTATATCCGCCACTCAAGTAAATCAGAATACACATACATGTTCAATGGCAAGGCAAAAAAAAATAACTCAACCAGAAATGGTATTGAAACTGTACAAAATACATAACAAAGTCAAAGTCCTTGGAGAGGAAGGGTAAGCTAAAAAAACCATAACCATAAAAACTCACAGTTTAAGGTTATGAATTTCACCATGTTTCGAACAACCAAAAGAAACAAAGATGATTTGTTGTATTTTACTTAGAAATTTGACCTTCTACATAAGTGATTAGGAAACAACTTTGAATTTATTGAAATCCTTTACAGAAAACCTATGATAAGGAAATTCTTACTACAATAAATTATAATTATAATCCCTGAAATAGAGGATTTTGAATATAGTTCAAAAAGCTTGTTGGCAAGAAAAAACGAGAATGCTAAGTTACTCTCTGGAAGATTGAGACAAAATTCATTTGTCGAGCAAAAATCCGAGCTTATTTACAATATGTTGAAAATAACAGATGCTCATCTAGGCCATTCAATTTTAAAATTTTACATGAAATTAAGTAAAACAAGATTGAGCCAGCCATCTTTCATTTCACAAAATAAATTATTGAAGTACCTTCAGAAGTTATGACTTTTAACAGTACAAATTTCTGAATTCCATATGCAGCTGGGATCTATTAGATAGGCTGTTAACACAGTGAAATATGTGTATGAGACGAGGCAACATGATCTTACTCAAGTTAACACAGCCCTAATGTGAGAAGTAATTATATCAGTTGCACAGATGGATAGATACCTGAGCACGTTTGGTATGTCACACTCGTCATCCGGAGCCACAGCAACAGCAATGCGGACCGATCATGAGGTGTGGGACACTGAAAAATGCGGGCTAATGGCTGAATCATTCAGGCAATAAGGATATGGGCTAGAAAGTACTCCGATTCTATGGAAGTTTTCTCAGGCAATTCGTCGAGCAGGAAGCGTTCTTCATCGACTGTAACTATCTACACTACTGAAAATATGAAGAAGCCCAAAGATTATAGGAGACAAAAGAAGCCCATATAGAAAGCAACCCGAACCGTGTTATGTTTAGGCCCATATTGTACAATCCATTTCGTATAGGCCAACTTGTTTTCGTAAAGTCCCCAATGAGTTGAAACAGCCTTTTCTAGTCGGGAGAGCTGCTAAGAGAAATAGCATCCAGGATCAGAACCAGCCTGGTTTTGGGGCGGGGCCGAGTTCGAGTCCAGCTCCCATTTTTATGGCGGAGTGGGTTACATGACTGAAAATTTTAATGCTAAAATAAAACTTGATTTAGCGACTCTTTCAAAAATACGTGAAAGCAAATAACATCAATTTTCCAATGTATCCTAATCCTGTCTATGACTATAGTGTGTTCCCAAAGAAATCGAGCAAGAAAAAAATATTTTTGTGTTCTATATATCTATACAAGAAGATCGGAACTTCGGAATTCTTGTTATATATTTCTTTCTTATGTCATATTTTGTCGATCCAGATTTTTTAAATATTAATATTAATAGATAGATGTTATGTGTCCATCGGTCACCCGTGTGGCCAACCTGCAACTTTCACCAAAACTAGAAACAATACAATATGATATGTTATGATAAAACAAGACTCAGACAAACTGATTTTGACCTCTCCAAATACGTAGCAAACCAAGACGAAGACCACAAAAGATCCATGATCAAAACCCCGGTTACTGATAACCAACTCAACCCTAAGCAAATAGCCCATAAGCACACAACTCACCACACACAGTAGGCAAACTTAACCAATGCAGAAAACAACACTGATCGAGGCAGCACAAATAACCGAAGGCAGTTTCCAATTTCACACACACTCTTGTATATCACTTGAGGAATAGAGAGGAAGAAGAGAAGAGAGGAGCTCATATATACCAAGCAAAGAGCACTGCACGCAAAAGAAGAATGGAGGGTACAGCGCACACTTTCACGCTACTGCCTCTGTCCCAAAACCCACGCTTTGGCTGCTGGGAACAATCAGTCTTTTAAAATAATACATTACAACTTAGTAGGCCAAGGCTTTAAAGAATGGGCTTTGGGTTATTGGGCTTGTGATAAAGTGGGGGCCATAGAGAATTATGTTTACTTGACTATTGTTGGTTCCAAGGTATCCTCTTATGTTGACTTTCTACAACCATTCACGATTACATTTGCCTACTTTGTCTGTTCCAAGTAACAGAACGATATTTGTTCAGTGAAAAAAAGCTCGAAGATCGGATCGTGATTCCATGGAGGATAATCCCAGCAAACCCATCTCACAACACACAAAGACACAGAGAGTAATCCTCTTCCCGCTACCATTTCAAGGCCACATGAACCCGATGCTTCAGCTGGCCAATATTCTCCACTCCAGAGGCTTCACAATCTCCATCCTATACCATCAATACAACTCCCCAGATCCATCCAAGTACCCTCACTTCTCGTTTCACCTTACCCCGGTGGCTTTTCGGAGGATCAGGCGGACAAAGATGACCCTTTGCGTCTCATCCGTCTCCTAAACACCGACTGTATCAGGCCCACTCGCGATTGCTTGGGTAAGCTATTGTCAAACCATGATGATACTTTCACGTCCCGCGATGGAGTTAGTCGACATCGGCGTTGCTCTCAAATTTACATTCGAAAACAACAAGTTTCAGAAGTACAAAATTCAGAAACCAGTCGTTTTATTCATAATACCGAATATTCATTGTCTGATACAAATTCGAATGATAATGTTTTATAGCGGAAATGTAAAACCAAACATAGCCATATCTAAACAGATGCAGCGGAAAAACATAAACTAGAATCTGAGAAACAATGGTCTTCTTCACCAGCCCCAAAATTTATTCTGCTCCTCTTCTTCTAACATCTCTTCCGAGTTCTTATCTGAGATGGTTTTGGTGGGTGAGTGATATGATCGTCACTCAGTAAGCGGGGACGGGAATAACTCCCAGTTTTCGAAACCATTTTAACAGAAAACAGTAATACAAATAATATACATAAATTCTTATTTTCAGAACAGGAATCAATATTCAAGAATCAGTCATCAGAACAGAAATCAGAAATTTAGCAAGTAAGCAAGCACTGAGCACGTTAGTGAATTTCATGGCTAAACTGATATCAGTCTCTTATATGTTCTCTCTTCTAAGGGGTGAGGCCAGTAATCAGAATTCAGTAATGTTCAGAATATGTATTCCTACCATTAGTTCACTAGGTTTCAGTGCTTCAAAACCAGATATCAGAAATCAAGAATACTTATAATTTGCTTTAAAACAGAAATCATCAAACTGGTTTCAAGATATTTATACATAAGCCCACTTACAGTAATTTGCTAGAGAGTTTCGGTTGAAGTCTGAAAATCTTATTGTTCTTGATACTGGTTTCTACTGCTCGAAAATAGGCACTCTCTTAGCTCGTAAATTCAAGTGATAACTCAAGGTTTGTGTAACCCATTTCAGAGACATGATAGTGTTATTTATATGCAAAATTCTGACTGTTAGTCTTCCAATTAATGATCATAATCTGTCATTAGCAGCCTTTATTCCATGTTAAATGTTTCAGTTACAAGTTTAAGCTGAATCAGTAGCTATCTGCTGGAATCTCGCTACTGAACTCTTCTACTGCTGGTTCTGTCTGCTGGAGATTAATCAGCTATCAGAAAAATAATGCTCGACAGAGAAGGCCAAGATATAAGAGAAAGACTTGTGTGTTTAAAGAAGAAAATGGATCTTTCCTCCAAAACAGACGGTTTTTCGAGCCAATCACTAAACGCTTTATCTGATCTCATCTCTTCATTTAAATCTTCTAGTGCTTGAAGTTCTAACAGCTATTTCCTGAATAAATTATGGTGCCTTGGTGAAGTTGAAGATTACTATATTTGATTTAGAATAGTTTTAGTTGTTTTCCAACACCATTTACAGTCAAAGTGATCTCGGGCTCGTTATAACATTTCAAGAATGCCACCAGTTCCTTTAATTGTGATTTATCTATATTGGTGTAGAATCAACAAAGGGAAATGAAGCACCCCGAAGACGGAACCGAATTAACCAAAACTGATTTAACCGATTTTTTTAGGCTAACCGAATCGAACTGAATTTCTAGCTAAAACCGAATTAACCAAACTGTTATGAATTCAACTAATGATCTCTCTTTTTCTCAGGTCTGTGAATCAAGATTGTATTGAGACTCAAGATTGTTCTATGGCAGATTCTATTTGTCCTTTCTCAGAAGAATCAATCAATCAATTTGATGGCACTCACACTAACTAATCGAGAAACAAGATAATCAGAAATCAAAGAAATAACACAGGTCATTTACATGGTTCAGCCAAAGTGGCTTAAATCCTCGAGAGAGCAGCAATCCTTTTATTCATAGAACAAGTCAGTTTACAAAAATGTGCCAATGAGAGAATTTACAAATGAGATTTCATCTAACAATCTATCTTTTGGTTCTCTCAAAACTTCCTTTCTTTTCCCTCACTTGTGCCTCTTGTTTTCGGTGCTTGAATGAATGAAGAAAAGCTTGGCTGTTGACTCCAGGAACCATCCGTATATATGTGAATTACTGGTCACTTCCTTTTTTCCCTGTTTCCTCTGTTTTAAGTATGTAGGAACTAGCTACTACTCATGTTCAATCAACCTACGATCATGATCATTAGTGATACATGAATATAGTCGAGACTCATGATGGATCACGAACCGAATTATAATCCGTTATTTCTACAGGTTATCGAATTTAACACATTTTTTTAATAAACTAAAAATAAAAATTATATATAGAATTAATAATTGAAATATGAAATTTATTACATAATAAATTATGGTATGCCTACAAAAAATAAAAAATAACAAAAATTATGTACAATATTAAATATATAACATTAACAATGTGTTTGGATATAAAAAAATGGTTTTGGATTTGAAATCCATGGAATTGGAATTCTATTTTGCTGTTTGGAAAAGATTTAAAATGTAATTTTGAAGTTTATTTGAAAATTTAAAATAATATTTTTATATTAAAAATTTGTATTTCTTGTTTTTAAAATTCCTTTTTTATCAACAATATTTATATAAATACTCATATTTTTTTTATCAAGAACAAAAAGTTGTTTTTAACATATAAAAAAATTGTTAGATAGTTTTTTTAAGAAATGAAAAAATATAAAGTTGATGAATATGAAATTAAAAATAAAGTTAATAAATTTTGATAAATTAGGTTGTTAGTATTAAAAAGAATAAAGTTTTTTAAATAAAAAACAATTTATAAAGATTTTTAAATATAAAATTATTTTTATTTGATTTTCTCTTGGATAAATGGTATTCTGAAAAAAAACAAAATTAGAAAAAGTAATATAAATTTAGTAGTGAAAATAATATGATTGTTTTTAAAAATCAAATCTCAAGAAATCCAATCAATTTTGTAAAGATTTCACTAAATTAAATGAAATCCTATAAAATCTCATCAAATACTAATCTAATTTGAAATCTAATTTTATCAATAAACTTTGTAATTTCAAATCCCACCAAATTTAATCAAATTTCATGTTACCAACAAATATTATAAATCATATGTAAAGTCTAATAAAAAAATTCAAAATTTAATAATTCTGTTAACCGAATTCTTTTCTATAAAAACTAAAAACCGAACATATTGGACCGATACTTTCTAAAATTAAAACCGATTTTCTGAATTAAAACCGAATTTGTGAATTAATTTGGTTGATGATTAATTTAATGTAATCGATATAATACTCACCATAAAACAACTGATCATGCATTGTATTAATCTAAGGCAAAAACTTGTGTGAGACGGTCTCACGGGTCGTATTTGTGAGACGGATCTATTATTTGGGTCATCCATGAAAAAGTATTACTTTTTATGCTAAGAGTATTACATTTTGTTGTGTATATGGGTAGGGTTGATCTGTCTCACAGATTAGGATCCATGAGACGGTCTCACATGAGACTTATTCTTAATCTAATTAGTTGTGCACAATGCATAGGTGGAACTAATGAAGTTTGATTAGTGAATCGTTTTAATTCATTGGATATAATTTTCTATATTCCATGGGTTTAGTTTAAAAAATTATATTTAATTAAAATAAGTCGCGCACACTCAGTTAATATATTGAAGTTCAACTCATCCTTTAAAATCTTAGTAACGACATTCATCAATTATAATTTTTTATAAAAACGATTTCTTTTATTATAACATAATCTGATTGATCAAACATTAAATAGATTGATGGCAAAAACTTGTGTGAGACGATCTCACGGGTCGTATTTTGTGAAACGGATCTATTATATGGGTCATCTATGAAAAAATATTACTTTTTATGCTAAGAGTATTACTTTTTATTGTGAATATAGGTAGGATTGACTCGTCTCACAGATAAAGATTCGTGAGACCGTCTCACAAAAGACCTATTCTAGATTTATTTAAGACCGTAAACCATTTATGCAAAAATTTCAGAAGGGTTCTCGTGAGCTACAAGATTTAAACTTTATAATTATAATTACGATGAACATCCCGTCTATTTTTTATTATTTAGTCGGTCTTGTGATTGATACCCATACACATATTTCGTAAGTTGTCAAAATCAGATACGACTCATCAACCCGACACGATTCAACCCGAAAATATATAAGTTTGAGTCTGGGGTTTTCTGGTTCGGGTCAGATCGGATTGGACCCGATAGCTGATCCGAAAAAAATGATCGGGTCGGGTTGGGTTCACCCGAGTTGACCCGAAAATTTTAATTTTTTTAAAAAAATTTAATTAATAAATATTGCCTACATTTTTATATATTATATGTCTGAAAAAATATTTATTGTATATTTATATCATAAATTTTCATAATTTAATATTTATTTTGAATATTTTTTATTTTTTAAACAATTGTTTATTTGATTTAGTAAATATAGTTTATTTTTTTACAATTAGATTTTCAAATTTAAATCATATATACGAGGGAGATTTTGTTATTATGTGTTTAAATTTTTTTAAAAAAATTGAATTTTATTTTTTTAAAAAAAAAAATCAAAATCGGGTTAATCGAGTTAATCGGGTTGATTCAGGTTCGGGTTCGGGTTGACTCGGTTTAAGGTTCGGGTTGAGCAGTTTTTGAATAGTACTAATGCTCATCCTAGTACTAATGCTCAACTCGACCCAACCCACCCAAACCATCCGAATTGACAACCATAATATTTCGAATATTAATTTGGTGCTTTATTTTGAGATTTTTCTATATATTCCCATAATTAACTGTTTTTTTTGTCTTAATATCATTTTTATTTATTGTATTTGACATTTACCTATTACAAAAAATTATAACAGCAAACAAGAAAAATAAATTCTAAATATATTAAATACCCGATAATTAACCATTATTTTTTTCCACCTAAAACTTTATAAATAATAGTTTTTAATCAATTTTGAAAAAAAAAATGGCAATGTATCACATCTTATCCTTCTCCATGTGTCTGAACTGTGTCAATTCCAGCAAACGTAGAGCAACTTTCTTCCACAGGGAAAGAAGAAACTGGTAGTATGTCCATGGATAATCCCAGCAAAGCCACTAAACACACAAAAACATGCAGAATAATCCTCTTCCCGCTACCATTTCAAGGCCACATAAACCCGATGATTCAGCTGGCCGACATTCTCCACTCCAAAGGCTTCACAATCTCCATAATACACACTCAGTTCAACTCCCCGGATCCATCCAAGTACCCTCACTTCATGTTTCATCTCATCCCCGACGGAGTATCGGAAGATCAAGCATCCAAACACGACATTCTGCGTGTCCTCCATATCCTCAACACCGACTGTATCCCCCTCTTCAGTGAGTGCTTGGGGAAGTTATTATCCGCCCACGATGATATTGTATGTATGATTACGGATGCTATGATATATTCCTCGCAAGCTGTTGCGGAGGATCTTGGCATACCAAGGATTGCGCTCCGGACTAGCAGTGTTTGTTCCTTTTTAACCTTTGCTGCTCTTCCTGGTCTTCGAGAAAAAGGGTTCTACTCTGATAATCTGGGTATGTTCCAATTTCTTGGGCTTAATTAACTGTGTTTGAGAAAAGATTGACCCTTTTTTGTAACCAGATTCTAGATGGGAGGATCCAGTTGTTGAACTACCACCACTTAAAGTAAAAGATGTACTAGGAATTCACATCCGGAACCTGGATGATACGCTAAAGATCGTAAATGATATGGTTGAAGGAACAAAGAAAGCATCAGGCCTCATTTTCAACACCTTCCAAGATCTCGAAGAGCCAAATATAGCCAATCTTCATGAGCATTTTCGGCTACCCACGTTTCTAATCGGTCCGTTTCACAAATTCTTTTCCGCGGCCTCAAGCAGTTTGTTGACGCAAGACAGGAGCTCCATTTATTGGCTGGATACCCAAAAGACGAGTTCTGTTCTTTACGTAAGCTTCGGGAGTCTCGCGGCAATGGATGAAAAGAATCTAATTGAAGTGGCTTGGGGTCTGGCCAATAGTATGCAGCCATTCTTGTGGGTGGTCAGGCCTGGATTAGTCCAAGGCTCGGAGTGGCTCGAATCGTTGCCGGATGAATTCATGGAGGTTACTGGTAAAAGGGGATACATTGTCAAATGGGCACCTCAGCAAGAAGTGCTATCTCATCCTGCCGTTGGTGGATTTTGGACTCACAGCGGATGGAACTCCATTCTGGAGAGTGTTTGTGAAGGTGTTCCGATGATTTGCTCGTCTTTCTTTGGAGATCAGACGGTGAATTCCCGATACATAAACGACGTCTGGAGACTTGGGATCAAATTGGAATGCGGGTTGCAAAGAGAGGAGATCGAATCAGCTATCAGAAAAATCATGCTTGAAGGAGAAGGCCGGCAAGATATCATAGAGAGACTTGTGTGTTTGAAGGAGAAAATCGATGGTTTTTCAAGCACGTCAGTGAATGCTTTATCCGATTTCATCTCCTCATTTAAGTCTTCGGTTGTTTGAAGTTGTAGCTGCAGTTTCCTGAAATAATAATTTTATTCTGTCTAAATGTTAAGGAGTGTGTATCATGTGAGACCGTCTCACGGATCTTAATCTTTGAGACGGGTTAACACTACCGATATTCACAATAAAAAGTAATACTCTTAGAATAAAAAGTAATATTTTTTCATGGATGACCCAAATAAGATATCCGTCTCACAAATACGACCGGTGATACCGTCTCACACGAGTTTTTATCAATTTTAAGATCTTTTCATAGTTTTATTTTAACTAGGTAAAGACACGTGCGACGCACGTGAAAATACATTTCTATTGTCAATAATTGTTGTTAAAGAAATGAGATCGAAAGAGATTAATTTACAGAAAATTATATATTAATGATTTTCATGTTATTTTAGTCAATAGAAAAGGAGTAATGCTACTTGTACAACCAAATTTGTACAATAATTCTTACAACATNTTGTCAAAATTGAGTTTTAGTTTCCTATATTTCATTTTTTTTGACACATGACACTTAAGATTAGATATCTTGTAAGACGGTCTAACGAATTTTTTTACGTGAGACGAGTCAATCCACTTATATTTACAATAAAAAATAATTCTCTTAACATAAAAAATAATACTTTTTCATGGATGACCCAAATAATAGATCTGTCTCACAAAATACGATTCATGAGACCGTCTCACACACGTTTTTGTCTAATCTTAATCAACAATATATTTAATTTTATAGCGAAATCTCAAGCCATTAATTATGAATTTTATTCGATAATACAATAACAGGTTACATTTTCCTCGCAATTTTTGAGATCCTGTCCTAATTTGGGAAAAACAAGACACAGGAAAACAGCCGAGGATCAGCTGTTAAAACTTTTAAGCACCAGAAGATTTAAACGAAGAGATGAGATCAGATAATGCATTCAGAGATTGGCTTGAAGAACCATCTGTTTTTAAGGAAACATCTATTTTCTCCTTCAAACACAGGGCTCTTTCTCTTATTTCTTGGCCTTCTTTATCAAGCATTAATTTTCTGATTGCTGATTCAATCTCCTCTCTTTCGAACCCATGTTCCAATTTGATCCCAAGTTTCCAGGCATCAGTTACGTATCGGGAATTCACTTTCTGATCTCCGAAAAAAGACGAGCATATCGTGGGAACACCTTCACAAATACTCTCGAGAATGGAGTTCCATCCGCTGTGAGTCCAAAATCCACCAACGGCGGGATGAGACAACACTTCTTGCTGAGGTGCCCATTTGACAATATATCCTCTTTGATTAACAACCTCCATGAATTCATTCGGCAACGATTCGAGCCATTCCGAGCCTTTGACTAATCCAGGCCTGACCACCCACAAGAATGGCTGCATACTACTGGCTAGACCCCGAGACATTTCTCTTAGACTCTCTCCGTCGATGGTTGCAGCACTCCCAAAGCTAACATAGAGAACAGAACCCGGTTTTTGGGTATCCAGCCAGGAAACAGAGCTTCTATCTTGTGTCAACAAACTGCTCGAGGCTGCCGAAAAGAATTTGTTAAACGGCCCGATTAAAAACGTAGGAAAACGAAAAGGCTCATGAAAATTGGCGAGATATGGCTCTTCAAGATCTTGGATCGTATTGAAAATGAGGCCTGATGCTGTCTTTGCTCCTTCTAATATTTTAGATATGATCTTCAGCGTAAAATCCAGGCTCTGGAGGTGAATTGCTCGTACGTCTTTTACTCTAAGTGGTGGTAGCTCAAGAACTGGATCCTCCCCTCTAGAATCTGATAAAAAAAAAGAAAGGGTCAATATTTTCTCAAACACAACTAATTAACCCCAAGAAATTAAAGCATACCCAGATCATCGGAGTAGAACCCATTTTCTCGAAGAACAGGAAGAGTGGCAAAGGCTAGAAACGAACAAACACTACTAGTCCTGAGCACAAGCCTTGGTATCCCAAGACCCTCCACAACAGCTTGCGAGGAAAACATATTAGCATCCATAATTATACACGCAGTATCATTATGGGTTGACAATAGCTTCCCCAAGCAATCGCGAGTGGGCTTGATACAGTCGGTGTTGATGAGAAGGATGGCACTCAGAGGGTCATCTTTGTCCAATTGATCCTCCGATAATCCGCCGGGGATAAGGTGAAACAAGAAGTGAGGGTACTTGGATGGATCCNAAAAGGTAAAATGGTAAGGTTACAAATGAAAATAGATAATATTTATTTAACATCATATATCGAAAATTGACTAAATAACTTAAATGTTTATATTGAAATCACCTACATACAAATATTTTCTCTGAATCACATATATTTGTTGATACATAAGTAGTCTTAAAATACCTCTATTTTAAATGGGAAGAAGATGTTTTATATGACCTTAATATTTTTTAATTATTTAATTTTTTTCAATGTCACTCATCTCCATTCGTCTTCCTATTATTATTTTAATGTTCGTAATATTAATATTTTTTTAATGTATAACATTATGAGAGTGGTTTTCTATTAACTTGATGTCATTGTATAAATTAAAGTAATTAAATTTAAATTTAAGAATAAAAGTAAAATTTAAATTTAAAATAAAAGTAAAATTAAAATAATAAATAGCTTGATTGGGTTAAGTGCTCTATTAATAATCATATTAAACTAACGTAGAAAATAACTTAAAGAACATCATGAACATTACACAAATTATAAAACCAAAAAAAAGTAAAATAGTAAGTTTACAAAGTAAAATAAAAATAATAATTAATTTGATTGAGTTAAATACACTATTAATTATCATATTAAACTAATATGAAAAATGACAATAAACAAAACGATAAAATATGAAGTTTACAAATAAAAGTCACATATTTATAATAGTAATAGAAATAAAATAAAATAGATGTTAGTAATAGTAGCAATTTTTTTAAATGTATAACATTATGATAAATTTATAAGTAAATCAAAATAATAATTAATTTGATTGAGTTAAGTACACTATTAATTATCATATTAACTAACATGAAAAATTACTTAAAAACCCCATGAACATGAAAAATATAAAACAAATGAAAGGGTAAAAAAGAAAATTCACAAATGAAAGTTAAGTACACTATTAATTAACATAAAAAATTACTTAAATAACCAAATGAAGATGACAAATTATAAAATAAATAAAAGGGTAAAAAGATAAGCTCACAATTCAAACTCATATATTTATAATAGTAATAGATTATTACTACTCAATTCACGATCCTACTATATTAACTTTTTTTTCAATGGTAGTGTTTTTCTACCTGAATTGTTTACATGACGTTAAAAAATGATCACATGACCTTGGATATTGCTGACGTATCTTGTCAGCAATAGGTGACAGACTATATTTATTAGGGTTGGTGGCAAAAACGTTTATAAAACGTGCACTAATAAAACACGTCTTCTTCTGAAATCATCTCTTTTTCGAGTTTTTTCTCATCTTATAGCATTTGAGTGCTTAGTTCTATAATATTTATGATGTGTTTGTTCTCCTGTATTAAGAGAGTGTGTGTTTTCTTTGGAAACACAGTGAATGGTTGTACACCATAAAAATATTATAGTGGAATTCTTTTCATCTTGCCAGTTGTTTTTACCATAATAATTTTTAAGGTTTTTCACGTAAATCTCGGTGTCCAATTTATTTTTTATTTTCATATTTATTATATCAAATTGCTGCATATCTCACTTCCATGAAAAATGATTAAAATTGAAAAAGAAAAAAAAGAAAGTGAAAGTTATCGTAGGCAAATGACCTACTAATTATTTATCAGCATTGCACGTAGGCAAATGATTTCTGTTTTCGGTGCAGACTTACATGTTCAAGTATGATAGTGTCCATGGACAACGGAAGCGACATGTGGCGTGAAAGATGAGAAGACCCTTCTTTTTGGTGAACAACCAGTCCAAAAATATTCATGAGTTTCAGGTCGAATTCTCGTTCTTCCCTCTCTATGATCTTGTATCTGTGTTGAGCAGTGAGTAAAACTGAAAAGAATATGTAGAAATCCAGAGTTGATTTTGTTGTTTGGTTTACAATTTGTAGAAATCATGAGGAGATTCCATGGGGTGACACTGGTGCAGAGTTTGTTGTGGAGTCTACTGGAGTCTTCATTGACAAGGATATGGCTGCAGCACACTTGAAGGTTAAATACTCATCTATTTTCTGCAACTTGATTGATTAGCCAGTTTGCCGGGGGGCAGACCACGGGGCGACTGCTCAGGCTAGAGCAGCTCAAATCATGCAATATTTCTACACATATATGTGACACCCCTGATTGCTTGTGCTTTTGTTTGATCCATCAAAACAGGGTGGTGCTATAAGGGTAGTAATCTCGGGGCACAAGCAAAGATTCTCCCATGTTTGTTATAGGCGTCACTGAGAAGGAATACAAGCCTGAATCAAACATTGTCTACAATGTTAGTTGTGTTGGATCTCGGTTTTCTATGTGCCCAAACGCAGCGGAAGTTTAAAATTTTATTTTATTTTGACAATCAAAATATGTTTATATTTGGGCACTCGTATGGTTTTATCATAAACATTCATAGGGCGTTGGAATTTCATACCTTAGGTGAATTAATCACATGGCTCCAACTATTCCGGGTTTAGCGGAGATGGCTCTTGATGAAATCCCTACGAACTTTCTTCAAAAGCTTGTTTCCTTCTAATCAGGTCCACGACTAGATGATTTATTCCTCTTCCAATTTGCACTAGAAAATATGGAAGAGATTTTGCGTAGGAGAAAATATTTGAGAGACGGCTCAAACTATTTACTTCAAGGTGGTCGAAATTCTTTTGAGAGGAGAGGAGAGGTTTTTAGAAAAATTATGAATGAATTCTTATCAACCCTAAGCCTAATACACATATATATAAGCTTAGGGCCCATTAATAAATTAATTACTTAATGGGCTTAATCAATTAATTATTCTAGTCCAACTAGTTTAATTAATTAATTAATCTTTTAAAGTTCAATTAAAAACCTTAATAATTTGTATGTTGGTCTTGTACTCTTACAAGCCCATAATACATACACCCATTACATTTAATTTAAATCATTTATAAATTCAACATTTGAATTTATTAAATTAAATCCATTATAAATTCAACATTTGAATTTATTATAAATTCAACTCCTTGAATTTTATTACCTCCAAAATTTAATATTCAATAAACTCAACTTTTGAGTTTAATAAATTAAATTCTCAAGTTTTATAAATTCAACACTTTGAATTTATTCTCTCCATATTTCATAAATTCAACTTCTTGAATTTATTATCTCATAAATTCAACTCCTTGAATTTATTTTCTCAAAATTTAATTATCATAAATTCAACTCCTTGAATTTACTATATCATAATATAAATTCAACATCTTGAATTTATTCTCTCAAAATTTAATTATCATAAATTCAACTCCTTGAATTTACTATAATATATAAATTCAACTACTTGAATTTATTCTCTCAACGGGAATAAATGATCCAGTACTTGTGTGACCCTCAATGGTTCAGGGATACAGCTAGCCGTGGGTTCACAACTCTTTGTGATTCAGAATAACACTTATTCTTATTCGGGCTTACCCTAGTTAGCCCCATTCTTTTCATCAACACCTTGATCAAGAATGTCAGAACTCATTTCTGATTGCACCCATCGGATCATGGTAAGAGCGTCTAGTAGCATCGCCCCATGATCCCCTAGGTATCGCTGATAGTGCCTACAAGAACCAGTCGATTATGATTAACGTACAGTACGGTCCCTTCATCTCATATATCCCGATCGAATCTGCAACCATTGGTTCATCGAGGGTTGCATATTAATTCGATAACTATGTGACAACTATAATAGTGGCATCGCGTGTACTATTGGAGAACTCTTTCTCTAACGTACATCTCATACTCTGGCCAGAGATTCCATGCACTATTATTACATCAGATCACATAGGATATCCACACCCGTAGGTGAGCGGTGAATCCCCGACTACAATGCACTGGCTCCTATATGTGTCGCAACTATACCCAACCTCGCCACCTGATGACTCTCCTGGAGCCGGTAAACGAGTCAAAGCACAGCCCTAGCATATAGAGCCTCAGTGTTGTCCCGGGTCGTAAGGACTAATGGTGTACAATCATAACCACGGACTTATCCTCTCGATGAATGATAACCACTTGGAAAGTTCGAGGGAGGGTTGTTCAGTATAATCATCATATGACTACCCATCTGTATGTTTGGACATCTCTATGCCCTTACCAAGAAACGCAGTACACAACATCACAGATGCTAGTTTCGAGCTCGAGCGACCTTTATCCCTGTTTTAGGCGGCTGAATCGACTAGGAACGAATTTAGAATATGCAGTGTTTACAAATGAGTTTCAACATCGAATTACGATTCATTTGTATTAAAGCATAATTAAGGACTTTATCTATGCTGCTTGCATGAGTATACAGATAAAGTACAACAAAACCATTAAAAAGTAAATTATATTAAAATAAAGATTGTTTATTACAACTGAGTCAATAAATTTCCTAGCCAACAGTTGGCTTACAGGGCATCTACTCTAACAAGTTGCACCACTAATGGACTTGCTCCATTGGCCAAGGTTTGATGAACAATATTCTTCTTCTTCTGCCCTTGATTCTCTGTTTGCAGAGCCATTCCTTTTGAGCTTATGGATTCTTGCAGGTCATTCATGAAAAGATCAAGCATTCTTTGACGCCAAGGCTGGGCTTGCACTGAACAAGAACTTCGTGAATGGGGTTACAGGTGAACACGATCGAGTCTCATATCGAGTAGAGCTGATTTTCTTGATTCCTAAAGGGATAGGTTTTCTTTTGTGAAGACCCTGAAAATCCACATACTTAGTGGCATAAAAACATGATTTAGTGTCTAATTAAACATGACTTAGTGGCATAAAAACATGACTTAGTGGTTGAATGATCATGGAGTAGTGGCTTTAGACATGAGATCATGGAGTAGTGGCTTTAGACATGGGATCATGGAGTAGTGGGGTGCCTTTCCAATTCTCTATAAAAGGACACCAATTGCCACACATAAATCACTCCAAGTTTCTATCAATTTTCGAGTGCCAAAATTTTGCCCAAATCCAGAAAGTGTTTCTCGTCGTTTAAAATATCAGAATCCGATCTCCACCGTTTAGAATACACCCACACGTGTTGTTAGCAACATATCTAAATTTCGGATCGATCCAACGGTTCAATTAGGCGAAAACATTTTTTCAAGGTAACTGGTTTTTGGTGTCAAACTCCAAATTGTTCATTTCAAGATTTTCAGAACAATTTCTCACGTAAGTAGGTTTTTGTCATACTTTTATGTACACTTGCATTTTGTAAGTATGTCCACATTTGCTCAAAAATACATTATGTATGTTTCTTGAAATTCGATCGGCATATTATATTCGTTCTTATTTGCTATGAAGATCTTTGAACAATTCGTTATTTGATATTAGTTATAATATTTGAAATCATATTTGAAATATTGAAAATGCACTGTAATGATTCGAATTAGAAATGGCAAGAAAATTCTGATATTTGATATGTTGTGTTTAAGGCCCTGATACGGTGGGTTATAATAACCGTTCTTTTGGCCTCGCCTCTCAGAGGAGTAACATATAGGGGACTGATCAGTAAACCATGAAAAAGGATATGATTTTCAGTGCTATGTTTGTATCTTGTTCATATTCGATTCAACATGCTTATGGTTGAAATTATGATAATGTATTCATATAATTATAACCTTGATATTTGTTATGTCCGATCGACCCCCATTTACTGAGTATTTCCCAAATACTCACCCCTTGCATTCCCACCCCAGATAAGAACGAAGAACAAATCGAAGATAAAGAACAAGAATATTTTTGGGGATGGTGATGAAGTCAATCCAATTCAAGATCAGTCTTGTTATTCCGTCTTTAGTTATATTATCATGTTTTACGCTTCCGCGTTTCGTTTTAATCGCATTGTAAAGACGATTATTTAATTATGGAATAGACTGGTTATTTTGATTACTACGAGGCTTGTTGTTTACAAATTATGTGATTTTGAAACAACGCCGGTGTCGACTAACCCTGGTCTCGGGACGTGACATCTTTATAACTTGAGGTGTACATTCTTGTTCGTGGGTCATGAAATTGTGTTAAATTTTAGTATTAATAACTCGCTCTTTATTGTTGCTAATTACGCGAGGGAATAATAAAATAAAAAATATATGAACATTAGGATTTTAATGTAGTTCAATTAAATATCTGCATCTATGGGGTCACGTTCAAATATCACGTGAATTCATCAAATTTAAAATTTTATGAGCATACAGAGAAATATTCAAACTAAAGAAAGTCCTTTATTCTAATAATGTATTTACGATAGTCGATAAACACATTCAATAGACTTCACTTAGAGATAATCACTAGTATTTAAATCCGTTTCAATCAAACTCTCTTCGATATTATGGATTGTCCTCTCTCAAAAACGTCACATTCCTCTCCCAATGAATAAATAACGAAGCTTTGATTGTGTATACACACCAATATCAATTGAAACTCTCGTAATCAAAATGAATATAGTGGTAATGTCAAAACCGACCTTATTATAGCAATTGTTGCGGTACATAATGAATAGTTCGATTTTTTCTCCTTCAAAGTCATCTTCCTCCAACTGATATTTCCACAACATTCTACAGGTATTAGCAAGGCTATATTTTCACAAAATCTCATCAGAAAATTCAACAAATTTTGCTTGCAAACTGAAACCTACAATATTAGAAACTTTATCAACACTAGATATATGGACTGAAAATATATCAAAGTGAGACATATCATATCACCAAAACTAATCAAATGAAAATTCCAAACTGAAACCTACAATTATTAGAAATTAAAAACTAAGGATCCGTTCGGACAAATATTTTTAGGGTGTGTTTGGTTGATGTTATTAAATAAGGATAGATGAATAATCACACATTTATCTAATGTTTGGTTATTTAAGACATAATTTTATTATTAATTATTTGATTATTAATCTAACAAATTAAGTGGGATAAGTTATCAACACACCACAAATTACATTTTTATCCTCTTATCTCTTATGAAAATAAATTTTTATTAAAAAAATATAATTTATTGTGTTTAATGATTACCGTAATATTTTCAAATATATTTCTAATAAATATATTTAAATTAATTTTAATAAACATAAATTATAATTATAAATATTTAATTATCTATTTAATTATTTTAAAAATATTTATAATTATTTAGAAAAACAATAATATTATAATATCACTAAACTTTATTTAACATTAAAACTAATATTCAAAATATTACTACTATTTTAGTTATTAATTATGAATATTTAATTATCTATCCAATTATTTTAAGAATATTTATAATTATTTTAAGAAAAACAATAATATTGTAATTATTACTAAAACTTTATTTAACATTAACATTCAAAATATTGTTGTTATTTTAATTATTAAAGTAAATGCATATTTACAAATTTATTTCTAATAAATATATTTAAATTAATTTTAATAAATATAAATTATAATTATAAATATTTTAATTATCTATACAATTATTTTAAGAATATATATTTAATTAACATTTGAGGCATTTTGGTCATTACAATAAAATTTACAAAATTAATTCATCATTTTAAAATCATATCAAACATCATATTATTTATTCCACCATACTATTAATCCATATCTCTCATTTTTCAATCACTCTAATTATTAATCATTTACTTATCCTATCACACGTACCAAACGGAGAGTATTAGGATATGTGCTATGTAAGTTAAAGGTTAGCCAATTTAGAATCACATCTCTCTTCGGAGGAATTACGTTATGTTAGGTAGCGGAAATCCAGTCCAAAGGCTGTGGTGATCCCAGCCGACCCAGTACTATTTTATTATACTTGAGATTTGTGCAAATTTATATGCTTTTATGTATTTTGAAACACAATGTACTGTGTGTACTCACAATAATTTCTCATAGTATTCTAAAAAAAAGAGTGCTCTGGTATTCTCTTGTTTACTTGTCAATTTGAAATTCATGATAGATGTTATTATTATCAGGTAAACCTTTTGTAAAAATGGCTTATATATCTGTTTAATATTTCCTCCAAATAACTACTCTGTACATTTTTTATATTCGAAGGAAAATCATTTCCAGTGTTTGAATGAATTCCATCTTTAATCCTTGGCTTCCGGTATATATTTTATGTGTTTATCTGGTCATTACTTATTATGATGACTTTTCTTGTCATTACTTATCATGATGACTTTGGCATAAATTTCAGGCAGCTGCCAAAGTCATCATTTGTCTTCAGGAGTATCAGATGTTTGCGGAGTGTGTCAAAAGGTAAGCAAACTCGGGTGTCAGTTGCCACGTTACGTATCGCAACACTTCAGCATAACACGTTGCCTTGAACTACTACATATGAATATTATGGGTCTAATAGAATTGGAAAAGCTATGAAAGTAAAAAGTATTCATTTGTTTGTATCAATGATTTTTCACGATTCACATGAGTAAGTCTGTTTAAGAAAAAAATCAGACTCTTTAATTGCGTTTAAAAGTTTACTTTCGAAGATTACTAACCTCCATAACTTGAAGGTAAGCAAAATCAAAACTGACAATGGTTAGGAGATTGAGAACTCTCTATTTTCATCGTTTTGTGATAAAAAAGAGTATATGTAGAGCTCAAAATCAGTACACGTAAACACATGCATTTATTAATTGTTAAATTATTTATATTAAATTTTAAAATGATCTTAACGATGCATGATTATGATTTTCATTATTTTAAATTATTACATGTTTTATTGATGTACGTTAAAACGTTTTCTTGAGTTTTATGTTTCAGACAAATATTCGATACGGGATCGGGAAAAGATACCAGTCACGATTTATGCGATTTATGAATAATGTGGTATTTTATTTCAAATCAAGAAAATTGGTATGTTAAATTATTTATGAAATTTTAAGCATTTTAAAGCCTAATTTAATTTATTAGGTGATTTTAATATTTTAAGCTTTTCAAAAATACTAATTTGAATTTAAGAATTTTAAACTTGAAAATTTGGTACTTAATTATTTTATTAAATCTTTGAGTATGATTAAATAATTAGATTAGTATTATTTTATCACTAATTATTTAACTAAGTATTTTTTTAACCTCTAATTAACCTCCTAATCAACACACAAACACACACACCCATCAGCGCGCACTCACACACACACAATTTGTGTTTTCTTTTTTTGAGAGGAAAATTAGGGTTCTAAGCTTTTCTATCGGGAGCCACCACCCCAGCCTCTACCTTGCAAATTTCGGTAGATTCATGTTCTTTTTTCTAGCAAGAAACGTGCCACATGTCGTCTCGGATCGGTTCTCGCACCTCCTCGCTTCGATATTCGTCGTATCATGAGTATAAATCATCAAGACATGTATATTCTTTCATTTTTCTGTATCGATCTTGTCATAGTAAATATTTTTATGCATATTGTGTGTAAAAATATGTTTATGTTATGCAAAGTTTGAGCAACGATTTTGGAACGATTTTTAGATCTCAAAAACCGAATCTGCTGTCATTTCGAATCCTGCGAATTTTCGATCGGTTTTCTGGAAAAAAACTTTCAAAATATAAAACGTAGTACTTTTTTATATCTTCTATTTGACAGTGAATTCGTAATTTTCAGACAAGAGACGAGTGAGTTATGATCATTCTCGTGTGACTGCTCAAACTGTGATTCTATAAATAAAAAAAAATGTGTTCTTCAGATCGTTTTGCTGGGCGGCGCTCAGGCGCGAGATTCTACCGCTCGAGCGCCAGGCCTTCTGGACAGGGCGCCTCGAGCGGTAAGATGTTATCGCCCGAGCGCTAGGTATTCTAGACTTTTCGTCTTGGGCAAGCATGTATAATGTGTTGGTATGTTCATCAGTCGCCCAAGCGGGATCCAACGAAGCCCTCGACGTTTTTAAGTATGTTCGACGTGCAAAGAGAAAATGTTTTATGTTTTTGATGTATGCGAATTGTCTTGTGACAATTAAGTTACGGGTTTGGAAGCCAGAGAACGTGTCTGGGGACCTCTCCATCCCGGTAAAGAATGACCGGGTTTTGATCA
>NC_133313.1:878961-889248 GCF_012295235.1 Primulina huaijiensis
TTATAAAAATAATACAAAACGAAAAATCGTATCTGAAATTAAATGAAATAATATGATAATGCAAAGGCTTATTTTCTTTTTCTTTTTTTTTTTGAAAAAATACACTTCATATTTCTTTATTTACTTTCAAAATACCAAATATGTCCTCAAATTATTTTTAAAAAATATTGATATAAATATATAATATCTTTTATATATTTTTATTTTATTAAATATAAGACAATATTAAAATTAATTCACAAAAAACTCTTATAAAACCGTGTCATGAGTTAATTTGTGAGACAGATCTTTTATCCAATTCGATCCAACTCATGGGAAAATTTTTTTTATTTCAAAATTATTATTTTTTACTTATGATGTAGACCAAGTCGTCTCCCATAAATATAAATATGTGAGATTATCTCAAAAAAAAATTACTCAAACTAATTTAGATTTTTAAAATTATCTTGAGTAATTTTTTATAAACATAATGAAAAACATTTTAATCATAATATTTATTTTTAATATTTTTAAAGTTTAGTAATAAATTGTTATAAAATACAAATGTTTTTAGTAATTTGGAGCAGTCATTCTTGTGTCCACAAAAAAAAAAAAAAAAGGCAATATTATACTAAAATATAAACGTGTGGTCTTTTTCTTCTCCTTCTATTATCATCTTCAAATAGTCATAATTCAAATGGAATTCTTCCACTCTCGATCATGTTTGCCATAATTAGCGGTGTTTAGTCTCTGTTCTCTGTTCCTTCCACTGCTCTGTAAAATCCCTTTTTTTGATTTGGGTAATTATGGCTGCTTTGTGCTTCTTTTGATCAGTTTTTTTTTTCTGTCAAGGTTTCCCTTTTGTAGAGAACCTTCTTTGGACTTAGCAATATCTTGATCCCACAAGCCCTTACATTCTGTGCTATTATTTTTTATTATTATCACTTTTTTAGCTGTTTTTCGCTGATCTCTTTACTAATATAATTTTTTGTCGAATCTCTGTTTATTCAGCGAAAGTATCATTTTTTTTATATGCTACTGATTTCCTGGCTCTATATATATTTTTTCTTTTTTGTAATTTGTGTTGAAATTTGAGAATTTTGTGCTAATATTTCTTGGCCAATGCCTTCCAATTTCTTTCCCTTAAGATGGGAAAGCACTGGAGACCAATGGTGGTTTGCTTCCCCTATTGATTGGGCAGCTGCAAATGGGCATTATGATTTAGTTAGAGAGCTTCTCTACATTGACCCAAACCTTCTCATTAAGTTGACCTCTCTCCCAAGGATTCGAAGGCTGGAAACCGTGTGGGACGATGAGGAAAAGTTTAATGATGTTGCCAAATGTAGGTCCCAAGTTGCCCAAAAACTCCTTGAAGAATGTGAAATAGACAAAGGGCACAATTCTTTGATCAGGGCTGGGTATGGTGGTTGGCTTTTGTACACTGCTGCTTCAGCTGGGGATGTGATTTTTGTCAAGGAATTGTTGGATAGGGACCCCATTTTGGTGTTTGGAGAGGGGGAGTATGGGGTTACTGATATCTTCTACGCCGCTGCAAGGGGCAAGAACTCCGAGGTTTTCAGGATGGTTTTTGAGTTTGCGCTACTCTCACCAAAGGGACAACAGAGGCAAATTTCGCCAGTTTTTCATTCGGAAATGGTAAATAGAGCTGTTCATGCGGCGGCTAGAGGTGGCAATGTTGAGATGTTGAGGGATTTTTTGAAGGATGGATGTGATATTTTGAGTTATAGGGATGCTCAGGGATCTACTGCTTTGCATTCGGCCTCCGGCAGAGGGCAGGTTGAGGTGAGTTGCTTTTGTTCATGCACTTTCTTGAACTTCTTATTGAATCGTTGTCTTTAGTTGATTCCATCACCCAAAAAAAAAAAACAGCACCTCTCCTAGTTTATTTTCATTTTTTGGTGTTTAACGTTATGTATTATTGAGCGGTGTGGATATATCATTGAAGTTCTTGAATTCACTTCACAAATATGCTAAGAATTAAGAAGTATGAAGCCTCTGGTTATTTATGCTAGTTAAAAATTGTTCTTGGTGTTTGCTAATTGATAATGTGGGAACATGGTGCTCGACTTTCATTCCCAGTTGGTACAATGAATATTTGCTTTAGTAAGTTGACTGCACCACCCCGAGTAGTATATGCTTGTTCACTGCACGATCTGGTTATCTTTGCTGGTTCAAAGGCCTCAACGTGTCTTTTACAAGAGTATCAATATTTAATCGTGATGGTACCTTAGAATTTCAAAATTCGTTCTTGCTCATGTTGATTTCTATTTCGATTTGTTTCTTTTGCGTGACATTCACTTCTGGCACTGGATTTCAACTCTTTTGCTCACCAATATGCAGGTAGTTAAGTATTTAACATCATCATTCGATATCATGAATTTGGTTGACAATCGAGGTAACACAGCTTTAAACGTGGCTGCGTACCTAGGACACCTAGCTGTCATCGAGATTCTTGTATCTGCATCGCCTTCTTCAACCTCAATAACAAACAATTATGGAGACACATTTCTTCACATGGCTGTTGCTGGTTTTAGAACCCCAACTTTTCGGAGACTCGATCGGCAAATTGAACTCATGAAACAGTTGGTTAGCGGAAAATTTGTAAATCTCGATGACATAATCAATGTTAAGAACAAAGATGGCAGAACGGTTCTGCACATGGCTGTCATAGAGAACATTCAGTATGATATAGTCGAACTTCTCATGTCAGTTCCTTACATAAACCTTAATCTTCGCGATGCTGATGGAAACACACCTTTGGATATCCTCAAGCAACGGCCAAGATCAGCATCTTCTGAGATTCTGATCAAACGGTTGATATCAGCCGGAGGGATTTCAAACTGTCAAGATAGAATCACAAGAAAAGCTATTGTTTCCCATTTGAGATTGCATGGGATTGGAGGTAGTCCAGGGACAGTTTTCAAAATCCCTGATGCAGAAATATTCTTACACTCTGGGTTTGAAGATGCGTGTCCCCTGAGTGGTGATTTGACCGGCACAGAACATGGTTACTCGGGTGAAATAGAGCGATCTGGTAAACATAAGAGGTCTGGTTCTCTAAGCAGTGCTGCAAATCGTTTCAAGATGTTGCTACGTTGGCCTACAAAGAAAGAAAGAAACGCAAACTCGAATACTGATGCTTCCAACTTAGGAGACACCGATTCTGTAGTATCGGACAGAAGGCATTCGAGTTTCAGCAACGGCCCTATCCCACTAAGGCATCAATTTGCGCGGTTTTCCTTGTTTCCAAACAATAAAAAGACATCGTCTGTACAAGGTAATTTTCCTAGCCCATCCACAAAGAACAAATATGCTGCAGGGCTGACACAGGGTGTGCTGCAAATGCTGCCAAAGTCAAACTTGGGTTCCCCTTCGAGCGCCTATTCTGAGTCGCCTTGGTCGACTGCTGATGCAAGAAAGGTTGTAAACATTGACAGCGGAAGTCCCGGTCCATCGAGCTCAAACCAATCCCCTAATATCGAAAACGTGAAAATGAGGCGTAAACACAAGTCTTTCAATCCGAGACTGCTGAACAATTACCTGTGTTTCGGCTCTCAAGGCCTGGCTGCCGAGAACTTGATGAACTCTCCTCCGAGGAAAAGTCAGACCGAAGAAACGTTAGTTGTGCAGTGAGTTAGATTTCGCGTGTTTGTACAAATTTTTCTTTTCTTGTGCACATATGTGGATACTAGATTTGTGTAGAAGTGAGCTAAAGCTAGGAGATTGGTCCTATCAAAGATAGAAAATCATAACTTTCTGAGGTTCGGACCAATTTCTAAGCGCCTCACTTTCGTCATTGTCTTATTTTATCCAAACATTTTAACATCATAATACATGTATTGTTATATATCTTAATACATGTATTGTTATATAATGAAATGTTGTTTGATGAGTATAGAAGATAGTTACTTCTCCGAGTTACCATTAAATTTAGCAAGACTACAAGGACTATGTATGTTTTGGATGGGAGTAGGTATCTTGTGAGACGGTCTCACGAATATTTATTTGTGAGACGGGTCAACCTTATCGATATTCACAATAAAAAGTAATACTCTTAACATAAAAAGTAATATTTTTTTTATTAATGACTCAAATAAAAGATCCGTCTCACAAAATACGATCTGTGAGATCGTCTCACACAAATTTTTGCTTTTGAGATGTAGCACCTTTTGTGTGGATATTTTGTTCTGTTTTTTTTTTTTTTTTAAATGATCTGAAGAAAATATATATTTCCAATTGTATTATATGCAGAACATTTTATGGTCGCATCTCTGGATCAATTTTTTTTTTATTATTATGAGGTTAAGATTTAAATAATCAGTAATCTAAGGTTATGTTTATTTGCTATGATAAGAATATGATTTAATAATCTTTATATCAATATTATGTTTACCTATTTTTTTATGACTTGTATTAACTCGAAAAGTTCATCCATACTCATTTAATTTAGAGTTTAGACTTGATGATTTATCACAAATAAAAAGTACAATAAATAATTATTTTTAATTAATATTCTTTTTAACTGAGAGAAACTTCCGAAAAAATAGTATATGAAAAACTAATTTTAAACAATTATAAAACACGAATAAAAAATCAAATAATTTAGGATATTATTTAATACATTTAATTTTATTTTATCTTCATGGAAATTTTTTTATTCAATTTATTAATTTTTTTTTAAAAAAATAAATAATATTTATATTCAATAATTTTGGTGAATTAAAATAACTTATACATGAATTAGCAAAAATATATTCTTCAATAAAATCACAATCCCAATTTTATAAATACAAATTAAAATAAGATTATTTATTATAAACATAGATAAAATTGTAATTCGTCGTTTAATCATAATTTTAATCATAAAAATGATAAATCAAAGTAAACACGTCATTACTTATCTATCATTATTCTACATCCTATAAAATTAGTTTAATTGTCTTATTATTATTTATCTATATATAATCACATCTTTCAAAGTAAACGCAATCATACGAGTTTATACTTAATCATATATGTAACAAGTATAAATATAGAGAGAGGGAGACTTGGGATATAAAATAATATAAATGTGAGAGGAATTCACTTTGTTTTTTCAAAGAGATTAAATAAATAATTGAAAAGTAAAGTTTACGACAAACTTTATATTTTGTGTAACACCTCGAACTCAAAGATAAGATATCCAATAATTAAAATAATCAGAAATAATAAACAATAACAAAATTAATAATAAAATAGTAACAAGTAATAAATATATAAACATACACCTATGATATACTCTAGTAGATAACCAATGGAAAATTAGCAAATAGATAATTAAATCAAATTTATATTAATTAGGTGTCAAAAACTAACACAAACCTTAATATTTTATAACTTTTTTTCTATGCAAATATATCCACTTAAACACTCTAAACCATCAGAAACAATGATAATTTCGTCTGAAAAATAAGATGGTGGGGCAATAAACATTGAAGGAAATAGAATGAGTTAGGGAAGAAATTCAACCAAAAATCCAAATCCTTCTTTAAAAATCCTGGAAAAAATATATATCACTCCTGTCCTAACCAGAATTTCATCTATGCTGGAGGTGTAGCAATATCATCAACCAAAATCAACAAAAAAATTAGAAACTTGAGCAAGGATAGGAACACTATATCTGGAAAACTACCATATGTAGGTTGAATGTTCATGATTTTATTTCATAGCATTACACAATATTTTTAATCTTTTATGTAGAATAAAAGTTGTTTATTATTATGTTATCTAGTTTATAGAAGTGTCGGCCGATCACCTAAAATGTCGCCAGAAGTAGCAATTTCTGGCAACTTAGTACCTTTGAAAACCATTTCGGAAAAATATACCTGGGAAAGATTGACTTGAAATTTGAAAAACATTCAACACAAAAATCGTAGAATACAACGAGAGTAATATGTCTGAAAATTTTCGATCACACTTGCTGGAAAGGTGGCCCGTGTACCTCACACGCCATGTCCTTTTTTAAATATGATTATGGTTGAAGATTTTTGCACTGATTTTAGGCTTTGAGTCCAAATTTGAGAGTTTTTTTAGTTAGTATACGATTTATTATGAATTGTTTAAGAAAACCAAAGTTCTATCACTTGTTCTTTTATTGAAAGGTTTAGAAACTGTTTTGATGCTTGCATTATAATATCACGCACATTGTTTTTGGACATATATATAAAATAAAAGTTGTTCATCATGATATCTAGTACACCAAAGTTCTTACTGCTAAACTTAAACATTCAAGGATTCCACTTTTTTCCAGAAACCAAATCCCTTAAAGACCAGCTTGAAAATACGTAATTCAGGCAAAATAAGTTTGGAATCTTGAAAACTTTTCTGAACAAAAATTATAGAATTTAGTAAGATACACCTATTGTGAAATTTTCATATTTTTTTTAGATTATTTCTAATAATATTATTTTTCTTGTAAAATATTATATAGTATCAATCTCAATTTTGACCAAAATTTTGAATATTAAGATAGTCAAATATCACTAATAGCCTTACTAATACACATAACATCACAAAAATTATTCTATGGAATACTGAAGCAATCAGAGTAAGAAAGCAAGCTATTAAGTAAGCTGTTGAGGTGATATTTTATTTCCGGATTTCTTCATATATAGCTTTTTGGCATTTGATCTGACATTTATGATAAAATTATCATTCTCTTTATTAGATATTGCATCATATTGAACTTTACATTTATCATATTGTAATGCATGTTTGATAATATGAGGATACTATTGAATTCTAATCAATCACGAACTACTATAAATGAATGGATTAATGATTGTTTATTGGAGCCCTGGACAACAGTCATCATACCAAAAGTTGAGTCCAGTAGAAAACACGGCTTCGACTCGAAAATTGAGTCCAATGAACAATGGTTTATCAATTCGGGTATATGGTTCAACTGAACAACGCGAGTACGATCCGTACATGTGAGTTTACTTGGCTCGAAAATAATTAATTATATTGAATCATGTGAGTAGGTGGAGAAAAGTGCTCCTCTAAATGTTGCTGGGAACTATCTATTTAGCCTATCATATTCACTCTAGAAACCAGTATAAATATTATATACGCGTTGACTTCCCTTTGATTTATAACATTTTACCATTTTTCCTCTCGGTATACATCATGTTAAAATATATTGCAACTATATCATATTTGACTTGTTATATTAAGTAAACCAAAGTTATGTCATCACTAAGTCTTAGAACGCTTAACTATAAATGTCAAATACCAGAGTACCGGAACTTGAACCAGAAGAAATAGGAAAATGAAAATTATCATAGTTGAATATTGTGTGTTATCCTGTCAGAAATTGTACCTTATTATGTAAAAATTATGGATTGTCTTAATAGTATGTTTGATTGTATTACTATAGTTAAATAAATTGTACAAACATTTCCGTCATTAAGGTTAATTATAATAATATTGTTATTATGAGTCGGGAGCCCACATTTTGTCATTATTTAATTTATTCTAAAAATGATTGCATCTTTTCCGCTACTTAACAGGGATATATTAATAAAAAAGCAAAAACTTGTGTGAGACGGTCTCACGGGTCATATTTATGAGACGGATCTCTTATTTGGGTCATCCATGAAAAAGTATTACTTTTTATGCTAAAAGTATTACTTTTTATTGTGAATATGGGTAGGGTTGACCCGTCTCACAGATTAAGATCCGTGAGACGGTCTCACATGAGACTCACTCTAATAAAAATAAGGAAAAAAAACAATATTACTAAATATATAAATTGAAATATATATATTTGGAAAATGAATAATGACTTATATATACACACATATATAGTAAAAGCGTTAAAATTGCAAATTTATGGCAGGAATCCGTTTCCGTCTTAAATACCCATAAAGTAAATCAATTAATTCCGCGTGTATCAACATTGGATTTGGTCAAACTACAGATGTGGAAGAATCTCAACCAAAATTCACAAACATTCCTACCACACTAAAAGAATCCTTAATTTTTGCTAACTAACAAATGATTTCGCCCGCAGTTTCTCAACTTCGATAGTCTCCACAAATGTTGGCAATCCCACCCACGGGTCTCCATTTAATCCCCAAAGAGAAACTATAGGAATGCCATTACATTTCAAGAAACTTAGTTTATAAATCTTTAATGCACAAGAACAAGAATCTCCATCGTTCTGTGGTTTGAACAAAAAAGGAAAAAGGAAGATCATACATATCCCCTCTTTGAAAATTCTATTGCTTTTTCATTTTGAAAGAGCAAAGAAAGAGAGGAGACAATGGCTCCATCTGTAGAACCACGGGACGATGCCAAGACGGAGCAGGAGAAGGCCATCGACGATTGGCTTCCCATCACTTCTTCTCGTAATGCCAAATGGTGGTACTCCACTTTCCATAATGTTACAGCCATGGTTGGAGCTGGTGTGCTCAGTCTTCCATATGCTATGTCACACATGGGATGGTAAGCCGTGGTTCTATCTATAAGTCTCGATCCGACAAGTTTGTTGTTTTTTCTCGCTGTAATGAGAGCTGATGAATGTGATACCGGATATTGCGAATATATGTGTATATATATATATATATATATATATGATATCATGTGAGAATTTCGTGAGATAATGATTCGACGTAAAGAAATCTTGAATTAAAACCAAAATTTGTTGATACAGGACCAAAAGCAAAAGCGCACACACACACATATATATACCAACTTACGGGACGAAATTTCTAACTTTCCTGTCATTTTAATTCATTTTTGTAACTTTTCCCATGTTTTGTTAGGGGACCTGGAGTAACTGTCATGGTATTATCATGGATCATTACTCTATACACCTTGTGGCAGATGGTGGAGATGCACGAAATGGTTCCCGGCAAGAGGTTCGACAGGTACCACGAGTTGGGACAGCACGCTTTCGGCGAGAAACTCGGGCTATACATTGTCGTGCCTCAGCAGCTTGTTGTCGAAGTTAGTACATGTATCATTTACATGGTGACGGGAGGGAAATCGCTGAAAAAATTCCACCACACCGTCTGGCCTGATAGCCAGGAGATCAAGCTCACTTATTTCATAATGATATTTGCATCCATTCATTTTGTGCTGTCTCATCTTCCCAACTTCAACTCCATTTCCGTTGTCTCCCTTGCTGCTGCTGTAATGTCTCTCAGGTAACAAAACTGCTCCAATCTGGCTTTCCCTTGTTAGCATATTTTGATTTCTTAGAACTTACTTGTTTCTTTCATGGACAGTTACTCAACCATTGCCTGGACGGCCTCACTTAATAAGGGTGTACAGAAGGATGTAAGCTATGCCCCATCAGGGGCGAACGCGACCGAGAACACTTTTAACTTCTTCAATGCATTGGGAGATGTTGCTTTTGCATATGCTGGCCACAATGTTGTGTTGGAAATTCAGGCAACGATCCCTTCAACACCTGAGAAACCATCCAAGAAACCTATGTGGAAGGGTGTCATTTTCGCGTATATCATCGTCGCACTATGCTATTTCCCCGTTTCCTTTGTTGGTTACTACGTGTTCGGGAACTCTGTCGATGACAACATCTTGATTACACTGGAGAAACCAACTTGGCTCATTGCTACGGCCAACATGTTCGTCTTGATACACGTTATTGGAANTGGATCTAAATTTTGGTGAGTGGCGTTTCCTTGTAGATTTACGCCATGCCTGTTTTTGACATGATGGAGACTTTCTTGGTGAAGAGATTGAAATTCGCTCCTTCATTTAAGCTCCGTTTCACCACTCGCACTTTATATGTTGGTAAGGATATATATTTTAATTTAAGCACAATGTAAAGAATATTGTAATCTTCTATCAAGAATTTTGTGTTCTTTTTTTGGTTTAAAAAGATATATATTAATATAATTTCTTGATGAAATTAACCCTTGTTTTTGTTTCCAATGTTGTAGGCTTCACCATGTTCATTGGCATGACATTCCCTTTCTTCGGTGGCCTTCTTGGATTCTTTGGTGGATTTGCTTTGGCACCAACAACCTACTTCGTAAGTTGACCTACAAATTCTTGATTTTCGAAAAAAAAAAAAACAACATTAATTCATTAAACTAAATGCATCATTTTCTTGTTTTTAGCTTCCTTGCATTATCTGGCTCGTCGTCCGAAAACCGAGAATTTTCAGCCTGTCGTGGTGTACTAATTGGGTAAATTTATTACACATGCGAGTGTATATATTTAATTATTTTAATGTAATTATTTATATTTAAGGAATAAATCTATAATTATTATTAT
>NC_133313.1:889348-894083 GCF_012295235.1 Primulina huaijiensis
AATAAAAAAAATTATTTTATTGATTTTAATTTCTACATACTAGCAGAAATTTATAAAAATCATTTATATAATTATCATATAATGATACTAATTTAGAACTTGCTCACTTATAGGATCTGATTGTATTTTTAAAGTTTATGATTTTTATATATTGATGATAATGAAATCATTTGTGGTATTTTTTTATCATAAATTAAAATTATCACATTTCATAAAAGGGATATTTTATCTTTGTGTAAAATTATTTATCACTGACCCATGATATTATCATGAACTTTCTAAAAATGTACCAAACGTGAGATAAGGAAGATTATTTATCAATCTATCTCTTATCCCGTGTACCAAACTATACCTAAAATTATACACAAGATTTATTTGCCATAATATGAGTTTTATTTATAGGAATGATAATTGGTAAGGTTTGAGTCGGATTTAGCAGAATCCATAAACCGATCCATCATATTTTTAAGGACCCGAAGTCCTTGCCCTGTTTAAACATGAACTTATACCCACTTCGACTCATGCTCGAAAGTGAACTAATTCTACCTATCAAACTTTTTAGACCCGTTACCCAACCATTACTCATTTAACATTACCCAAACCCGGCCCAAACGGGTTGGGTTCAGGTCGAGTGTCTATTTTATTTGTACCCATTGTCCTCCCTAGTCATTTCTACCATAATTATGAAGCAAGAAATTTCATTCCAAAATAAAGCGAGCCCACAACATATTTTGTTAATTAGTGTGTAGATCGATCATGTCATTCCTGAATTTTACATACTTTTGAATATTCTAATCAACTTCCCAATTTAAGAGATATCAATCTCAATAGAAGAATCCCTTAAAAGATCTCAAGAAGCCAATCCAAACGTCCTGAAATGGAAGGCAACGTTGGTCTCAGCAGTGGAAGCCTCATGCAAATGGACAAGAGCAACACCGGAAATTCAGAATAGGTTGCAGCAAATGTGGTTGATCCTTAGGAAGGATCATTTGCATCGTGGCGCATTATTGAAGCCTTCTGGTATCTAACCTTCTCAATTTCCTTTCCAAGAAAATCAAGAATGGTGTCAGTCACATGGTTAGGTGCACATCCAGCATCCAACATCAGCTTCAAGAACTTGTAAGCATCCTTAAGTCGACCCGCCTTACTATGCACTTGGATAAGCGTATTATATGTAACTACATCAGGATTTATACCACTAGTTTTCATTTGTTTAAACAGTTTGCTCGCGTCATCGATTCGGCCAGCCTTTCCAAGGGCGTTGATCAAGGTATTGTACATCACAATGTCGAGATAACCGCCTTCTTTTGTTAATTTGTTGAGAACAGCATTTGCGAGATCGGCTTTTCCCATCTTTCCCAGACCTTGAATTATCACGTTGTATGTTGCTACGTCTGCCGGACTAACAGTCTCACCCATGGCATGAAGGACCCCCCATGCCGCCTTGAAGTACCCCTTCTTGACAAAAGAACTCATTATGGAGTTGTAAGTAAAGGTGATTGGGTTGACACCCATATCGGTGAAAATCTCAAATAACTTGCAAGCTAAACTCAACTTCCCCTTGGACAGAAAAATAGATAAATAGGTGTTCACCATATCAATATCAAAAGAATCTTCACCTTTAGCCATCACTCGAACCCCCCGCGTCAGCGAGAAAGATTGAGAAGGATGATGATCGGAGGTGACCCAATTCGCCAGCAGATCCATGTACGGAGAAGATGACCAGCTGTCATTTTCGTCATAAAGGATTTTGCCATCTTCTGAACCAAGTGAACCATCACCTTTCATATCGACTACATTTGAGACATTCAAAATCTCGGCGACATCATTTCTTGATGGAAACATGGGTGTCAAGTCTCTCGTCTTGCTTTGAGGACCCCTTAATAAACCTTCCATGGAGGATTTCCAACTAAGTAGAGCTGGAACCAAATTCCCATCTCTAACATGTTTCATGAGCCGCTCCGTCCAATCCCACCGACCTTGCTTGTAAAGTGCAATCAACAATGAGGTCACAGTCACCAAGTCAATGACAAAACCACGTGCCACCATCTCTTCCACCAACTGGAATGCCTCCTCGAGACGATCCTCCCGACAAAGTTGCAAAATGACAATGCCATAAGTAACACCATCCACAAAATCATTACCTTTTCTCTTCAAGTCACAAAACATAGTGTAAGCAGCTTCATCCCTGCCGTTTCTATACAATCCATCGATGAGTATATTATACGTCCAGCACGAAGCCCTAACACCATCGTCATCAACCATTCTCTCAAAAAGATTACAAGCTTCCACTAGCCTTCTTGACTTGAGCAAACCATTAAGGAGGGAGTTATAAACAACAGTTCCTGCACGTATACCATTACACTGCATCTCATTGAAGATTTTCAATGCATCATTGGTCCGGTAAGATTTAGAACAACCCTGAATAAGAATTTGATAGGTATATGCGTCGGGCTCTTGACCCGAGGATCCCTTGAGTTCCTCCCAAACAATGAGGGCATCATTCACCTTCCCAAGCAAGAAAAGCACATGGATGAGGCTGTTATAGGTGCACAAATCAGGATCAAAGGAACCACTTTTTTCCTTCATCTCTTTAAACAAACTGAGAGCTGTAACAAAGTCACCCCAACGACCAAATGTGTGAATACATATATTATAACCATGTCTATCCAAGGGATATAGCTTTGTCGCCCGTAGTTTACCGAAAACTTGTTTGAATTGATCTTTCATGTCTGCCTTCTTGAGACCGACAAGTAACTCGTTACAAGCAATAGCATCAGGAATTACAACCCCGTTACCAAGTGCGGAGGATGAGTCCAAAAGCTTGAGGAACATCGACAAAGCAATGCCAATTTGATTCTTCCTCACAAGAGCAACAAAAACAGAGCTGTGTATATCAGGACTCAAACAACTAACAACATTTGAGTCCCTCTCGACATAATCCAAAACATCCAAAGCAGAGTCAAACTTGCCACACCTAAGGAACGCATCAAGAATCAGTTTAAAAGTTGATGAATTAAGCACCAACCCATCATTCCTCATGGAGGAGACCAGCTCAAAAATATCGTTACTATCCTGATGGGTTCTAAGGCAAAGGATTTTAAACATTTGGGAGTAGGTGTCCACAGAGTGTTTGTAATTAGGCCTAAACGAGCACCAGTGAAAGAACTCCAATTTCTTGGAAACATCAAGAGAATTACGCCGGAGAGTTTGTAGAACAACATCTTCAGTCAAGGGAATAAACTCGCCATTTTTCTCAAGATAATGAATCCCTCCAGGGTTTTGCAAAGCTTTAGCAATGGAGGCAACTAACAAGAGGTCTGCTGCCGCCCTTTTAGCCGAAACCGTTTCGTTTGCGGCTGTGGTGAATCTTGTCCGAAAAGTGGCAGAATAAAGAAGAAGATTTTCCGTAGTACCTCTTCGGCCATGTTGCATTATCCTCTCTGTAAATCCCATTTATATAAAATATCCATTTGATGTTTCGATAAATCGATGGCCAAATTCGAAAAGGGTCGACACCAAACACATAAGGGACTGGGAAAATCGACGGCCGGCTCCCTCAATCTATTTTTTTTAACCTGATCGAGTAATTCAGATATCCGATTTATTTTTTAATTTTTAAATTTTAATTTATAGAAAATACTATAAATTTAATTAAAATAAATTTGTGTTATTTTAGTCAATGATGTTAATATACTAATATTTTTTATTTTAAATATATTTCAATTAAGAAAAACCTTCAATTTCAATTTAATAATTCAAATTACTCGAACTCGAATACCCGATTATTTCGTGTTAGGGTTCGATCAATCGGATATACAAAACGTAAAACCAAAACCCAAACCCCGACCTACTTGAACACGAATAACTCAATCCGTGCCCACCATGTTATTGTTGGAAAATTTGATGCTTAATGAATGAAAATTAAGCAAATTAATCAATGTGTTTGATTGGAAAAATTCGAAACGAAAAAACGATACTTAATGAACGAATATTAAGTTCGGCGGTTCTGAATAAAACTCGAAAGAGTTTATCATATGTTGAAAGAAACTCAAACGAGTAGTCAGAACATGTAGGGGACAAAAATCGAAAAAAAAAATAAAAAATTAAAAAAAAATTCGTGGACAAAAATTCGTGGACAGTGACTGGCGCGCGGGTGCGCGCGGAACCGCGCAGCCGCACGCCCGAGCCTGCCGAGGGAAGGAGCTGGCGCGCGGCTGCGCGATTTCTGCGCGTAGGCGCGCGCGAGCGCCTGCCGAGCGCGCGCCTGCCGAGAGCGCTCGGCAGCGGGCGCGCAGGCGCCCCTTCGTGCTGTTTTCGTGTCCCTTCGATTTTTCTTGTATTTTTTCATTTCCTTGGCATTGTTTGATGATTGTGATCAGTTACCATGGCCAAGGGACATCCCATTGAATGAAAGATCATGTCTCTTCATTTGAAAAACATTAAATATTTGATATTTTGAAAATCAAATAAACATACATCATTTTGCATATCTTCTTCTTCCTTTCTTCAAAAAGAGAGAGTTCCTTCATTTCCTTGTGAAAGAACTTGAATATTTGAGTGCTCATTATTCAAGAGTTGTAGTTGTATCTTGGGAGAAGATTGCCACAAAACTCAAGCACATTGTGAGGGCAAATTCTTCTTAAGGAGAAAGTGTTCAACACTTGCCTCTACAAAGCCATTTCTTTGTTTTCTTCTTGCTTCTCCTCTCACATTTTAATACCCCAGACAAACA
>NC_133313.1:894629-919057 GCF_012295235.1 Primulina huaijiensis
GATTGGAGGATCTCATTGTGAGATTGAGGATAGAAGAGGACAACAAGAGCACCGAGGCCAAGGCAAGTAAGATGGCAGCAAGGGTGAACATTGTTGAATCGAGTTTCCAAGGGAAGAAGAGGAAGTTTGAGAAGTAACCACAACAAGGCCAACAACCACCAAACAAGAAGAAGTTCAAAGGCACTTGTTATAACTGCGGAAAACCAAATCACATGGCTAAGGATTGTAGGAAGCCAAAGAAAGGAAATCCTCAAGCCAACGTTGTTCAAGAAAGGTCGGTACCATTTGATTTTTCTCGACTTGATTTGTCTGCAGTTATTTTAGAAGCAAACTTGGTTGAAAACTCAAATGAGTGGTGGGTTGATACCGGAGCAACTCGACACATTTGCTCCAGCAAAGGGATGTTCTCCACATACACTCCATCGACCGGGAGAAAACTATACATGGGGAACTCCGCTACGTCTGAGGTGGAGGACACCGGAAATGTAGTATTGAAGATGACATCGGGTTTGGAAGTAACCCTTGTTGATGCACTTCATGTACCAGACATAAGAAAGAACCTCGTGTCGGGGTCTCTGTTGGTCAAACATGGGTTTAGACTAGTATTTGAGTCTAACAAAGTTGTATTGACAAAGAGTGGTCATTTTATTGGAAAAGGATATCTCGATGAGAACCTTTTCAAGTTGAATGTAATGGCTATACGCCAAAATGTTGTTGAAAGTAATAAAGGAAAAAGTTCTATTTACTTGCTTGAGTGTTCTCATTTATGGCATGTTCGTTTAGGACACGTAAATTTTAATACCTTGCAACGTTTAATGAAACTTGAATTATTGCCTAAACACAACGTCGATCCAACACAAAAATGCGAAATATGTGTTGAAGCAAAAATGACCAAAGCGCCTTACCACTCGATTGAAAGATGTACAACTCCTCTAGAACTAATACACACCGATCTTGGTGATTTAAAGTTTGTACAAACTAGAGGAGGGAAAAGATACTACGTGACATTCATTGATGATAATACAAGGTACTGTTACGTATATCTTTTGAGGTCGAAAGATGAAGCTCTTGAAGCATTCAAATGTTATAAGACCGAAGTTGAGAATCAACTAGGCAAACAAATAAAGAGGGTTCGAAGCGATAGAGGGGGTGAATACGGAGCACCGTTTGATGAATTCTGCACATCTGTGGGTATAATTCATGAAACTACTGCACCTTATTCACCACAATCGAATGGCATTGCCGAAAGAAAGAATCGAACTCTAAAAGATATGATGAATGCTATGTTAATAAGTTCAGGACTACCCCAAAACTTGTGGGGGGAAGCAATACTATCGGCTAATTACATCCTGAACAAGATACCCCACAAGAAAAATGACAAGTCACCTTACGAATTGTGGAAAGGTCACAAACCTTCCTACAAGTACCTTAAAGTGTGGGGGTGTCTAGCTAAGGTTGAAATACCAAAGCCTAAACAAGAGCGAATTGGACCAAAGACGGTCGACTGCATATTCATCGGGTATGCACATAATAGTAGTGCCTATAGGTTTATAGTGCACAAATCTGAAAATGCAGAAATGAATACGGGCATGACAATTGAGTCAAGAAATGCAGTATTTTTTGAAAATATATTTCCTTGTAAAGAAAGGAAAGAAAATGGTTCTAGCAAACGAAAACTTGAGACGGAGCATGCAGGTCAAGTACCTACACATGAACCAACTCTAAATGAAAATGCTACACCATTGGAAAGTTCTTCAAAGGAGCAAGAGCCAAGAAGAAGCAAAAGGGCTAGAATCTCAAAGTCCTTTGGTCCAGACTTCCATACTTTTATGTTGGAGAATGAACCAAAAGACATACAAGATGCTCTGGCTAGCCCTGAAGCTCCCTATTGGAAAGAAGCCATCAACTCTGAAATGGATTCCATATTGCAAAACCATACTTGGGAACTAGTGGATCTTCCACCAGGTACCAAGCCATTGGGATGTAAATGGATATTGAAAAAGAAAATGAGAGTTGATGGAAGTATTGAAAAATACAAAGCCAGGCTTGTGGCCAAAGGCTATAGACAAAGAGAAGGACATGATTTCTTCGACACGTATTCACCAGTTTCAAGAATAACATCCATTCGTGTGCTCATTGCTATTGCAGCTTTGCATAACCTTGAGATACATCAAATGGATGTCAAAACGGCATTCTTAAATGGTGAACTTGAAGAAGAAATATATATGGAGCAACCTGAAGGCTTCATAGTTAAAGGACAAGAAAGAAAAGTTTGTCGTTTAATTAAGTCACTATACGGACTTAAACAAGCGCCCAAGCAGTGGCACGAAAAATTTGACAAGGTAGTATTGTCAAATGGATTTAAGATTAATGAGTGTGACAAATGTGTTTACATTAAAGGCACTCGAGAATCTTATGTGATAGTATGTCTATATGTGGATGACATGCTAATAATGGGGAACAACCAAGAGTTGATTAAGGGTACAAAGAAAATGTTGACAAAACATTTTGATATGAAAGATATGGGTATTGCTGATGTAATTCTAGGGATTAAAATCTTTAGAACTCCAGAAGCAATAATCCTATCTCAGTCTCATTATGTAGAAACAGTGTTGAAGAAGTTTAACGCTTATGACTCTACCCCAGTAAAAACGCCTTTAGACGCAAATGTCCATTTGGCGAAGAATCGTGGAGAACCAGTTTCCCAACTGGAATACTCCAGAATTATTGGAAGCCTTATGTACATCACTAACTGTACTAGACCTGACATCGCTTGTGCGGTTAACAAGTTAAGTCGGTTTACAAGTAATCCTAGTGATGCACATTGGAAGGCGTTGACAAGGGTGCTTAGATATTTAAAGCACACTTTAGAATATGGAATAAGTTATACAAAATATCCTGCAGTACTTTAAGGATATTGTGATGCAAATTGGATTTCTGACACCAAGGATTCCAAATCCACCAGCGGCTATGTATTTACCATTGGTGGAGGAGCAATCTATTGGAGGTCATCGAAACAAACTTGCATTGCTAGATCTACTATGGAATCGGAGTTCATAGCGCTAGATAAAGCTGCAGAAGAAGCTGAGTGGCTTCGCAACTTTCTAGAGGACATTACGTGTTGGACAAGTCCAGTGCCAGCAATCATGATACATTGCGACAGTCAGTCAGCAATTGCAAGGGCACAAAACAGTATGTACAATGGCAAGTCTCGACATATTCGTCGAAGACATGATACTGTGCGACAGTTGATCTCTAATGGAGTTATATCTGTTGATTATATTAAATCAAAGGATAACTTAGCGGATCCGCTTACAAAAGCATTAAATAGATATCAAATGTACTGTCTGTCAAGAGGAATGGGTTTAAATCCTACCAAATAAAGTTTTCATAGTGGCAACCCAACCTTGTTGATTGGAGATTCCAAGATCTTGGTTCAATGGGACAACTAAATTATGAGAACTTGAGGAATCACTCCTCATTCCTATGACGATGAGTGAAGTTGCCTACAAAGGTAGTGAGGTTAAGTATTGTATTTTTAATGATTCCGTAGCTTGCAAAAGCGGGGTAAGTAGGATACCTTTTTACAAGGAGATCACCTATGTACGTGTGAGGACGGGCCGCCTCGATGAAACACGTATGAAGCCAAGATGTGTTCCATGGCCAAAACGGACACAACCGATAAAACAAAATGGAAATGGAAGAAAGATTATCATGTGGGTACAGTTGTCTGGTTTTACATGAACCGCCAAGAAGTTCAAGACATCACGTTCACTTCGTGGCCTAGTAAATCCGATTGTATTCCACTAGGGAAGGTTCAAAGCCAAAAGCCACCTCTCCTGATATGATAATTTTTCGTATATACTCTCTCTTATGCATCACGAGCATCCATGCATTAATTTCATTCATGTGGGGGATTGTTGGAAAATTTGATGCTTAATGAATGAAAATTAAGCAAATTAATCAATGTGTTTGATTGGAAAAATTCAAAACGAAAAAAAGATACTTAATGAACGAATATTAAGTTCGGCGGTTCTGAATAAAACTCGAAAGAGTTTATCATATGTTGAAAGAAACTCAAACGAGTAGTCAGAACATGTAGGGGACAAAAATCGAAAAAAAAAAAAAAATTCGTGGACAGTGACTGGCGCGCGGCTGCGCGAGTTCTGCGCGCAGGCGCGCGCGAGCGCCTGCCGAGGGCAGCAGCAGGCGCGCGCGCCTGCTGAGCGCTGCCGAGAGCGCTCGGCAGCGGGCGCCTGCACGCGCCCCTTCGTGCTGTTTTCGTGTCCCTTCAATTTTTCTTGTATTTTTTCATTTCCTTGGCATTGTTTGATGATTGTGATCAGTTACCATGGCCAAGGGACATCCCTATGAATGAAAGATCATGTCTCTTCATTTGAAAAACATTAAATATTTGATATTTTGAAAATCAAAGAAACATACATCATTTTGCATATCTTCTTCTTCCTTTCTTCAAAAAGAGAGAGTTCCTTCATTTCCTTGTGAAAGAACTTGAATATTTGAGTGCTCATTATTCAAGAGTTGTAGTTGTATCTTGGGAGAAGATTGCCACAAAACTCAAGCACATTGTGAGGGCAAATTCTTCTTAAGGAGAAAGTGTTCAACACTTGACTCTACAAAGCCATTTCTTTGTTTTCTTCTTGCTTCTCCTCTCACATTTTAATACCCCAGACAAACAGTTATCTGTCAATGGGAGGCAAAAACCATTATACACGATCAGTAATAGAGACAGCCTTAGCTAGAAGTTGGACTGTCTGATTCAATATTCTATTTGCATAAGTAAAGCTACGACGACTCGGTAATTCTTGAGAATTTTGCAATCTACATTATTGCTCCAAAACTAGTAAAGTTTTTGTGTTGATCCATTAGGCGTCTTTACTACCACTTTGGCGTCTGATTCCGTGATCACTTGATGTATTTGTAAAGCTTTTAACCTGCGTATGTATCCCTCCGGAGGCTTGTTCCGTCACGTTGTCGTCTATTGCGAGATTGGTTTGCGAAGGTGTTCTGAAAGCTTATTTGCTTCCTGCCATTGCTTCAACAGTTCCATGGATGCACTAGATATCAGGCACTCTGGTTTGCTCTTCTTCTTCCAAAATACATCATTTCTATTCTGTCAAAATGCTCCAAGCCAAGACTGTTGTGATCTTCATCTTTCTTTTGTGATTTTTTATATGATAATCTCTTTCTGCCAGCTTTCCATTGAATTAGCTGCAGTCTCTAAATCGCCTCCTATGGGGAAAATGCACCATACACTTTTTGCCAAGAGGTGGCTTACAAGAGCATGGAAATCATCTTCTGCCTCTTGGTGACAAGTCGAGTACCATTTGAAGAAGTGAACTTTGGCTATAAATTTCAAATCCCATACAAGTTTCCAGTTGATACCCAGGTCTAAGTTGTGAGAGTGTGAGTGTCTTTTAATTAATTTATAGCCGCTTTTAACAATACTAGCATGAAACACCTTCGATACACGGAAATACCAATTACATTATAAAAATTAAAAAATTTAAAAACAATTTGAGTCATTTTGTTATTTATCTGAGTGTAATCTCTTGTCATATTATATGAATAAATAACTTAAGACTTATTTTCAAAATTGTTTCCCAAAATAAAATTCAAGTTGTTACTTTTATTTTATATAATACATGATAATAAAAAATAATATATAGAACAAAATAAATCGAAACAAATTTTAAAAATATATATACCCAAACACCATGTATAAAGAAAAATAACCTAAAAATCAACAAAATTATTGACTTTATTATACATAAATGAAACAAACTAAAAGCAAATAATTATCAATTTAAAATTCTCGTGACTAACTCATCAAAACGAATGAAATAATAATATTGATAGTAAAATATAACACATAATATTCAATTTAAATAATATTTAATAAAGATTTTTTTTACCTTTTGTTTTTAGAATTATATATCACGAATGATTAATTTTATATCAAAATCTACATTTTGTAGACTAACATTGATGATTATTGATTTCTTATTAAATACAATTTTCAAATAATAAATAAATCAACGTATGTAATGAAATACACATTCAGATAATATTTTATGATAAATATCAAATAAAATAAAATATAAACTCATATAATAATTATTAAATACAAATTTTAAACTATTGATATAATTAAATAACTTTCATGAAAAAATTCTATTTTTTTGTTTGTTGAATTAGTTACCTTGATTTTAAAATAACTAATAAGTATATTAAAATAACAAATGATAATCATTGATTATTATAATTATATTTATTATAAAAATTATGTCATATATTATTTTTAAATAAAAAATAACTTTTGTATCTTTTAATTGATCATTAATATCTCTTTTCATGCATCATATATTTAAGATTTTGATTGTTGATTATTTTTGACGATCAAATGTAGGTAATTTTTTAGTTATACAATTTAATAAAATAATCATGTCTATAGCATATACATTTGTTATAGATATTTTTTGGGTTTTTTTTTAAAATAATTAAATTTTAAAAAAAATTTCAAAAATAATGTAAAAAAAAAAAACATTTCCAAAACTACTGCAATCCGCGCTTAAGGAGCGCAGACGCTGCTCACGTGGAGTAGCGTCCGCGCTTCGTAAGCACGGACGCTGGTCCAGAAAGCGACGAAATATTGTAGCGACGGAATATATATAAAAACCGTCGCTAATTAGCGACGGTCTAAAATGGAATCCGTGACGGTTTATACACCGTCGCTAATTTTAGCGACGGTTCAATAAACCGTCGCTTTATTGAAATCAGCGACGGTAAATAAGCCGTCGCTAAATGCCATACCTTCTCCCTCACCACGCATAATTGTATCAACAACGTGCACATGTACGTCGCGGATAATCTTGAACTTTCAACGGCTTGCAACTTTGCAGCGTGCAATATACGCTGCGGAAAAAGAATTTACGCGCTGCAAAAAGCCATTTTTGTTGTAGTGAAAATAGAGAAAAAAAAACAGACAATAAGCTCATCAAAAAATAAGTTTTTTCAGGAACCTCTACTATTCAACCTAGTTTTTTCAGTGATTCAGGGGTGGCTGACTTTGGTTTGTTTGGTCAGCAGGATTTTAAGACTCCGTCTTGGTCGAACATACACAGTTTTACAAATTTGCTTAATGTTGGTCCGCAACATCTTGTACATAACATTCGACCACATAATGATGTCGAGGAAAATGAATAACATTCAATTGAGATATCCCAGTCTTGATGAATTTCTTGTTTGTTTTTTTTCTGTCTTCGCTACAACAAAAATGGCTTTTCGTAGCGCATATTGCACGCTGCAAAATTGCAACCAGTTGAAAGTTCAATATTATCCACATGTGGTATTTCCAATTAGCGACGGTTTTTGAACTGTCGCTGATTCCAACACAGCGACGGTGTTAATAAACCGTCGCTGATTCAATTTGAGCGACGGTTTAATAAACCGTCGCTAATTAGCGACGGTTTTTATATATACTCCGTCGCTAAAATATTCGGTCGCTTACATGGACCAGCGTCCGCGCTTCGTCGTAAGCAGCGTCCGCGCTCCGTAAGCGCGGATTGCAGTAGTTTTGGAAATGTTTTTTTTTACATTATTTTTGAAAAAAAATTTTAAAATTAAATTATTTTAAAAAAAAAACCCATATTTTATTTCTTAAAATTTTCATATATTTTTTTGAATTTTTACTATATTTTAAAATCAAAATCAAAATTATATATATTATATTATAAATTTTCAAATGGAAAACTATCATCTCACTTGAACATTAGATAATAAAAAAATTTTTAAAAAATATATATAATTTATATTTTTCATCGAGCTTTATTTTTTTTCCTTTAAAACAATTAGAGTTTTACATATATAATTTTATTGATTTTTTAAATTAGTATTGATACGAAAATCGTTTTGATCCCTCCCAAAAATTCCTTTAAGGTATGTTAGCCTAGCAATCAATTTATAAGTCACACTTTAATTATCAAAAATTTATAAAAAGAAGAAAGTTTTATTTGCTTGAATTTGTGGGCAATTGATTTAGTCCTTAACTAGTATTTGATATAATTTTGCAATTCATTAAATTTTATTGTAATTAAAATTTTTTAATTAATATGAAAAATTACGAAAATACCAGAAACTTCACGAACCAGTGAACCACCGAATTCTAGAAGCCTCTCGAAACCCAGGAACTCTCCAAAATCTATCCATTTCCCCGTATAAAACCACCGTCACCACTCACTTTCTTTCATCTCAAAGTATTCTGCAAATTCGCATCGTTTTCTTTAAGAAAATTCTCAGAAATTGCACGGAAATGGCGTTGATTCCAAGCTTCTTCCGCCGCCGATCCAACGACGCTTTCGATCCGTTCTCCCTTGATGTATGGGACCCGTTTGAGGGCTTTCCGTCCAGTTCCCACTTCAGGCAACTTTCCGACAACATCCGTTCCAGTCTCCCCTCCGAGATGGCATCGTTCTCCAGCGCGATGATCGACTGGAAGGAAACTCCCACAGCCCACGTGTTCAAGGCCGACGTTCCCGGGCTGAGGAAGGAGGAGGTGAAGGTGGAGCTGGAGGATGACCGGGTTCTGCACATCAGAGGCGAGAGGAAGAGGGAGATGGAGGAGAAGGGCGACACGTGGCAAAGGGTCGAGCGCAGCAGCGGCACCTTCGTGCGACGTTTCAGGCTGCCGGAGAACGCCAAGGTGGATGAGGTGAAGGCGAGTATGGCGGATGGGGTTCTGACTGTGACTGTTCCGAAGGCGGATGCCAAGAAGGCCGATGTGAAATCTGTTGAGATTTCTGGTTGAAATTTTCTTCTCTTTTAGATAGATTTCATGAGTGTCGGTTACTTCGAATCTTGTTTTTCGAGGGCTTTTGTGGGTTTGAAAAACTCTGGTTGAAATTTTCCTCTCTTTAAGATAGATTTCATGAGTGTCTGTTAATGTGAATCCTGTGTTTCGAGTGCTTTTGTGGGTTTCTAGTCTGCGTAGCTGATGAGTCTGTTTGTAAATATTTGGTAAACAATGGTAATGGAATCTTGTTTTCCTGTAACATTGGGCTCTAATTTTTATTTTATTCCCTCGATCCTTTATGGTTTAGTTCGAAACAATGAAATTTGCGACCAACTTGGAACCAGAACTATCAGGTATTGGAATTGGAATATCGTTTTTGCATTAAGTAGTAAGTACCAGGAAGACAGGGCAGAGTGGGTAAGATATCTGGCAGAGTACACAATAGACCACAAAAGAACAGCACTGGAAAGCTGCAGAAATCATTAATATTATACAATTTTTTGGCCGGCAATGACACTGATTTAGCCATGCTCATGCAGAGCGGTTAACAGTTGGAGGAGCAGAAAATGTCGAGATTGTTGCAGGACAACGGTTATATGACCATTGAGAAGTACGTTGTTGAGCTGTTGCAGGAGCTCATGAGCGTACATTGAAGTGAAAAAGCCAGGAAACCACGAATGCAAACACCATGCAAGCCAACAAGAAGTTGAGGAATCGGTGACCTGGCAACAAGTTTCGAACGTCTGATGATGGTGCAGGTTCCGTGGTTAAGGCAGCGACATCGGTAACGTTGTTGCACGGTTCTGTTGATCCAATCTCGTTTACGCCAGTAACGTTTTGTGCTATTGATCCACATATCTCACAAGTTCTGCAAAATGGAACATCAAGATTCAGTTTAGTACGCGATGGACTGCGCCTCGCCTCGTAGGGATTGGGACCAGATGTATATCAGCACATCTAAAACAAGGCCCCCAGAAAGAAAGAGGGATGGTAGCAGTTGTTTAACTGAAACATACAAGACTATCTTTAAGTTGTGCTTACACTAGTGATTCGCTTTATGAAAATATTTATTAAGAAATAAATCCTTTGGCTAAAAAACATTAAATATTATGATGAGATTGTGATAACTGATCAAAGAATGGAAATTAATTTGTTTCCTTCAAGTCCTGAAAGAGTTCACAAGAACAGCGAACACGGGGTGACAGCGGGGATTTTAACGTTACAGAGTCGTTCATTTTTTCATTTCATTAACGCTAGCACTAAAGATGATTCAGAGACTCAAAGATCAAGTATATACTTCATATTATTCAGAGAGAATCCTGCAATGGATGGATCCAAAGATTTTATCTTTTCTATCTTATCATTGATTTTATATATTATCCCTGTCATCACACGGCTTCGAAAGTAAAACGTGGCAAGTTCAAACAATTTGATGTTGTACAATAAACGCAAGCTTAAATAAACACGTTAGCATGTTGGGAGTTCTCAGTTAAGATGAAAGAGTCATAGTCTCCTAATTCAAGAACTTAGTTTGGTGAAAGGAAAACCAGGAATATAAATCTTTAGCTAAATTTGCAGTGAACAATTCCGGCTAAAAGCAAATAAGAATAACAAAACAGAACTCGGGGCGTCGTATTATGATCTGCTCTAAAAAAGAAATAAAAGGGGGGAAAGCTGTAAATGATTCCTAGTGCTTTGAACTTTTTCTCCAACAATGAGAGATTCCATCCATCTCATATAGCCATCTTCTGTGCTATCTTTTCCAATTTTTTTCCCATATGACTCATCAGAATACTCTTTTGTAGTCGCTCTAAAATAAAGGTGGTTTTTTGGTCCTAAAGAAAGGTTCTCCATTATTGTCAACGTTGCACAGCACCAAGTCCTTTCGGCAATTAAACTCAATATTTGATATGAGTAAGCTCAGAAATCATACGAATTGTAGGAGAATCAAAAAAATCTAAGACAAAATATATGTCTAACACAGCATGAACTATACCAACACCAGAAACAAGAAAATCACCACACTCTTCAAGAAACTTTTAGAAAAAGAAAAGAACTCAACAATCTCCAGCTTGTGATGCCAAAATCTTATAATGAGAGATGTTTGATTTGCAATTATGAATATAACCTAAAAAAAAATCACAAGTGTTACCATTTTTTTCCTCCAAGTTACTTACTTGTTTCCCTTGATCTTGAACCAAGCCTCAGCACATTGTTTGTGGGCAGCAGCCAAATCATCTTTACAAGAACAACCCAATTCAATGGGGATACCAGAATCTTGATGGGCTGCATCCAAACTTAAATGGCAAATCCTACAATCCCTTTCGGCTTTAGCCAAATGCAGCTTTGTTTCAGATACCCCAGCTTCCAGATCCACAATCTCCACAGAACAGTCTGATGCATTGGATTCCCTCCTCTCACTCTGGTCTTTCTTGTACTCATTTTGTACAATCTCAATACCATCAAACCTGAGTTGACCGCAGCCTTCAGTCACGGCAGTAACATGATGGCCATCGACGCCGCCGCCATCACTGTTTGCAGATGATTCCAAATCAATATCATGGGATTGGCGTAAAGATGACATTTTTACAAAAACCCAGATCAAGAATCCTCATGTAAATGAAAAACAATATCAAGATCATCAAATACCGACCCCAGCACCAGAGGTCGTCTAACTCTAAGCACAACACTCTCCCCCCTCTCTGTATCTATCTGTGTTTACGGTACGTGTATGCATACAGAGAAAGTCCCAGAAAATATTAGAGAAAAGTTTCGGTCTTTACACAGTACGCAGAGAGAAAAACACAATGGAGAAAGTAGGAACAAAAAACGTCGGTGAAGGGAAAGCAATAGCCAATTGGCTCACGGATTCTGCGATCTTCGCAGACTTTCTTCCCTCTTTTTTGAAGCAATTTCTTCGACGGGAGTATCTGAAAACATTCAATATGTACTGCCTATGTGAAAGTCCGTATGAAAACGTCGGCCAACATGTGATTGCATCTGAAGACTCTGATGAATGAAAAAGAAAGCTCGACTGGAGAAAGGGGCACGAGAGACATAAAGGCTAAGTTAGTTTTGGAACACGAGAAAGGAATTGATTTCTTGAAATTTAGACAGCTTCGACGGGCAATTATCTTATTGCAAAAAAATAATTATGAAAAAGTCCTTACAAATTTACATTATCACATGTCGGAAATATATATAATTGTTGAGTTGAGCTTAGCGATGGCAATGAGGCGAGACGGGAGCGGATTTGCCATCCCCGTCTTTGAATTCCATCTACACCTCCATACTCGTCTCGATCAATGTTTTTTCGAGTTCGAAGATCCCGAAACCGAAACTTCGGGGATCAAATTCTCATCACCGTCTTCATCTCTTCCATCTCCGTTTCAAAAATATTAATATGACAAAATGATGGTGAATTCGGAGATTTTCTCAAATCAAAGATTCTTATTATCTATTATTATTAGTGATAATATTAATATTAATATCAATATCAATATTATTATTATTAATTTAAATAATAATAATATTATTATATTAATAATAATATTATTTTATTATTGATATTATTTTCGGGACGGATTCGATGTTGTGGATAGTAATCTATACCGGTCTCGAACTACTTCTGGGATTTTTCGAAATCTCCGAATCCGAACCTAAACACGAACAAATCTTGGATCCCATCATTGTTTCAATTTTCTCCGCAGGACCTCAAATTCGTGCAGAAAGTTGACATCCCTAATTGAGTTACTATATTTTTCTTTTTATATAAAAAATAATGATATTTTTTATGTACTTTGTGAAATCGACGCGCAGAGATAGAACCAGGAAAAAACAGTTAGTTGAGACAAATCGTATCATGTGGAGAGAATGAACTAAAAATTTAAAAAAAATAAAGAGAGGAATATTGGGATAAATTGGTTTAAAATTTATATTATCTTTTAAGCACTTTATTATTATTTTATAAACCTGGCTTTTATTTGATTAACAAAAGTGAGGCGTTGGGTTGGGGTTTCGAAGAGGGGGGAGGTTGAGGGTGAATGAGTGATTAGTGCAAGGGATGTTAATTAATCAACTGAATATGAAGTAAATTTTAAGATTTGAATTTGGCTCCAATTAGATATATTCGAGCTAGATTTTAATCCAAACCTTGAAATTTTTAATATTTTTTTCTCAACTTTGGTTCGTATAAAAAATAAAATTCAAGTTCAGCTCGAAATTTTCAAACACATTCGAGAGCTACTCGAAAACAAATATTCGAAATATATTTATTTAATATATAATCAGATTATATTAATAAATTATTAAAGCTTACGACCTGCTCGTGAACTATCGGACAAAATAATTTTGGTTCGAGTTCGTGTCAAATTCGATAATTTCAAATATGAGTTAAATATTTTTTTAACTAAGCTCAATTCCTTTACACTTGATGCTAACACATGTCACCCTTACCTCCATCTCTATCTACACACTATTTTACGTAAAATAGAGTGCAAAAAAAAAAAAAAAAGAATCTGTTTTATCTGAAAAAGATTAGCATTTTAGTTAAGAAAAAATTTATTATTTATAAGCTAATAAAGAGCTTCTAAGTTATTCGAAATAAATTTAACCCAACAAATATGATTTTTTATTAACCTCAGTTGCATTAAAAAAATATATGATGGAGGAGGTGCGCATCGTGTGGGGCGTGGGGGATTGAACTTTTATAAGGCTTGAACATTTTCAAGAGTTTGCTTCCTTATACAATATTTTTTTATAATTTATTTATTTATATTTAAACAAAGATTAAAATATAATTATAAGAAATAGTGATGGATGATACTGTAATTTTGATATAAAAATTAAAAAAATAAATAGAAAAAAAAATTAAAAAAATATAAGTAGGAATTGAACTTACAACTTGATGTTTAGAAAATGTGACTTGCATAAAAGTTTAAACACTTTATTAATATATATAATTATTTAAACAGATCATGACACTAAAAATTAGTTACTCTAAGTATATCAAACTTAATAATATAATATAAATTTGACACAGATAGATAGATATATGTGTGTATAGATATGGGAGTCTTTTCCAAGCTCCCACTAAAAAAATTCTTAGACATCCCGAATGGGAGCTCCTAAGGGCGAGCTGGCAAGAGCGCTTGCGACAGATTTGTGTCCATATCCTCACAAGCAAGGACGGAGACACCCCAAAGGGCTGGGGTGGGCTACAGCCCTGGATTAAATTTTTTTAAAATTATGGTATATATGTAATTTAATTTATATTAAAGTTTAGTCCAACCCATAAAATAATTATATATATTTAATAACTTAGCCTACTAAAATTATCTTAAACTCATTTAATCATAAGAAGAATCAAATAACTCTATAAAATACAGTTTTGGAAGCAAAGATTTGGAGTTGAAAAGGATTGTACGGCGGAGGGCCTCGATTGAATTAGCACAAGGTGAAATTATTGATTTTTGCTACTTAATTGGTTTATTCCATTTATTATGTAGAAAGATTCAAAATGTAGCTTGGTTGAATTTGTAGTTATTTTTAGCTTATGTAGTGATGAAGTCATATAATATTAGATTTTTGTTATGTATAGAGCTTGACATTAACTTCCGTATGATATATATTTGTAGTTGTTTCTGGATTTTTTGTTTTTCTTTGAAGTAAAACCATGTTATATTTGTTCATGCGTAGAAGTTAATAAGTGATTTTTCAATGATTTGTTAAGTTACTGCGACACAGTATTTTGAGTTAATTTGAGTTTTTGAGACGAAAATAAATTGTTTTACAAGGCTTTTAGTAAAGTGAAATGCTTATGTTGTTGTCTTAATGTTATTAAATTCCCATTATGTATTCATTCCTCTTATTTAGGTGCTTGTACGTTATTAATTATCAAAATTAGTTTTGATTCTCATTTAAAAAGTTTAGTGATAACTTCTACACCTTTCATTTGTGATGGTCTTCTCATGCTGACATGCTTGAGCTGATAAAATTTGATTTGATTGAAATATTCATTTTAGAAATCAATAATCGACGAGTTTTATTAGATGAAAAACCACATTACACATATTCAGTAGCTTATATCTAGTTCATGTCACTATTGTTTATCGAATCATTCAGCCCAAAGTCAAAAAATTTTCTGGCTACGTTCCTGCTCAAAAGTATGCATGTCAGTGCATATAAAGGATTTGTGGCGGAATTAGAGGCCTGTGGTGTACACTGAACAAAGATGAGCGAATCTGATACTGTGTTGGTCATGTGGGCTATTGCATTTACAGTTTTCATATTAATTTTTGTTCTTACTTGTAAAAATGCCCGCAAAAAGCAGCATCTAACGGTGAATCGTGACACTGAGAGAGGTGAAGAAGAGCCAGAGAATGGTGGTCTGGTTATTCTACGAGCAACGGTTGACGTTGTAGCTGGAGTTTCTGTTCTCAGTAGTGACGGTGACGGCGGCGGATATGGGTGGAGGCTGTGGTGGTTGAGATCATGCATGAACAGGAGGCTGTGGTGGTTGAGATCATGCATGAACAGAACTTTGGAACAATTGTTTTATTTTTATTTTTTATAATTTTTTTGGTGTTGATTTCAGTTCGAAATGAGTTGTTTTCGGTGTCTTTAAAAATATGATATGACGAGTGTAAATTTATGCGTGTAATTTGTTCATGGCTCCATGAAAGAATGCGAATGAAATGTTATCGATATGTTGTTTTTTTTGTGTTAATAATATTATTAATTATTATCCATATAATTATAATTGTTTTATTTAATACTAATATTTATTATTATAAATCTGAAAACATTTACCACAATATTAATAATTTACGTAATTAAATATCGTATTATTTTAAGAGAAAATAATTTTGGTCCACTAATTTGTTCAATTTTAGATTTTGTCAGTTAAATTTCCAAAATTTAGTTCAAATACACTAACTTTTAATTTTCAATTATTTTAATCAAATTATTGACGTAACATATGACAAATCAACATTTTTCCAATATCTTATCAATATTGCAATGTCTCATCCATATTATTCAATGTCATCATAAAAAATATTTCCTTAAAATTTTATTTTTTAGTTCATTATATAAGATGATATTATATATTAGTTACTATTGTCATTACTACAAATGACAGTTTCTCGAAGTATCATTTTACTGTAAAAAATAAGTACTCTTAAATATAATGGAAAAAGAAAATAAATATATTAAAAAATAATACATCATACAAATAAATTCTAATAAAAAGTTAGAATAATGTTGAATTTTTTAAATATTTTATATATTAAATATTTATATAATATAAAAGAAAATAATTATTATTAATCATGAGAATATCTAATTGATTAATTTATATCAGATAAAATAGGGATTCTTGTGTATAAGATGAATGCTAATAAAACTCACTTTCGACAGCTTGTATGTGAAGTCCAACAAGATGAATTACAGTAAAATGAAAAAAGAACTTCTTTCCAAAATCTGCCAAATAAGGGCATTCACTCCTATAAATAAGGGCATTCACTCCTATACCACAATTCTTAAAACATAGTATTATAATAATAATAATAATAAAACGAAAAATAGAGATTTAAATGCCTTCATATTGAGGTATTCACGTTGTTTCACTTTCTCGACAGCATTCACATGCAAGGAGAAGGCTGAACATGCCTTTGAACATTGGCATGGCCCGGGGATTTTCCAGCATTCTCGAGCCCGCTTCTGATCCAAGCAATGTTATTCAAATCCGAGGCTATGGAAACAAACTCCTCACTCGAAAAAGTTGGGAGTTCTTCATATTCCACAAATTCTGGTCCCAATAATGACCTATGAGAAGAAGAATGCGTACCAGAAGCTGCACAGCAACCATGTCCACAGCGTGTTGGAATCACGGACTCATAACAGATACCATCAAGAACCCTGCACATTTTGAAATCTGGTTTTGAGTCTTGAACCAACAGTCCCTGCACTGGAGCCTTTTTTAAAATAGCATCACGGCTAGAAGAATTATAGACGTTGAATGCACCGAACTTGCCAACTGGGCGTGTAGTTTTTGAAATGTTCCTTTCGGCAGAAGGATCAGAAGGGGGTGGATTTTGGACAGCAATGCAATGGTTTGCAGCAGTTTGAGTTTTATCTTCAAATGTCATTTTTGGATCCGCCATAGATACATCATCCACTATTTCTAAGGACCTTGACGATTTAGCGGTGCCACCAGATATAGTAGGTGCATTTTGTCGGACAAAGCTACAGTTTACAGTTGTCTGAGCCCTGCATTTGGACTGCTTCTGTTGAATTTCCATCAAACTTGTGTCGATGTTCTCCGAGAACTTGGCAAAGTTAAGAGTTCCCGCTGATGATGGTTCTTCCGAATCTGCCTTCGTCCAGCCCGTACTGCTATCATCCAATATCTGGTCACTTGCTGGTTTAAGGTATTTAAGGCTCACAGACTTACGCCTCAAGGAAGAATTCCAGTGGTTTTTAATGGCATTGTCTGTTCTCCCTGGGAGAAGTTTTGCAATCGATGCCCATTTATTTCCATGAATTGCATGAGCTTCTATAATCGTACGATCTTCTTCCTCTGCAGAAAAAGAGTACGGTGTCCTTATCATTTGTCCCATTGAGAACAATATGCAAAAAAGAGAAAACTTTCATGACTGATGGGTGTTCAAGGACAAACTATGTCGGTGAGCAGAACTGAACCCACTGACAACCACAAAAGAAAGAATGAAACAGTAAAAATTCTAAACATGCATCACTCGATTAAAAAATTGTATTAAACTTAAATTTTATTCAGAATTAGCAAGACTAAAGTGCAAAAGGCAAAATTATACATGTTGATGATGCGCTGCTAAGGGTTTAATAATGAGAATTATACTCATCGTGTATAATAATGATAAATATACTCATTGTGTATCGCCACTGCCCACTAACTCTCTTCAGTTGGAACCTATATTGTAACTAGTCTATCATTCCATTTGCTACGGACCATTACACCTTGTTCTTAATTTTTTTGCAAAAGGAGCTAGGATTGAAATCAATACAATCTTTGTAACCATGATCCAACATCTTAAAAAACTCGAATCATGAAGATACACAAGTATGCAATTGTTGAGCACATTTAGAACTCTCTAAGCAGTTTTATCAGCATATGGTGGACGAAAGTATAGCTTCTATACATTAAATATACAACTAGACAGGAAAAGAGGAAATGAAGACTCCTTATATCAGTTTTGAAGTTATTCTAATTAGACATGACCAAAATATAGTTTAGACTCTGAAAAGTGGCACAAATATGCACGGTATGGTATATACCTTCAGAATTAGAGAAAACAACTAGATGTACAAACCAAATTAATCATTAAACTTGGAGCCCCAAATCTAACTGCCAACTGAGGAACTAACCATATCTTATTTCAAATATATAGTGGAAGACATGATGTTCAAACGCTCACATTTAGCTTGTAATAAGTAGAAATATTCCAGAGGACAGGATTCAGGAAGAGTACCAAACAAAACAAAGGGGTTTTCGCTCGCAGGTAGAAGTTCTAAAACATAATTACCTAATGAATTTAGATATATTTGTATCTGGTACAGATCGAGTTAAAAAGGTCAACACAATGAAATTTTTGAACCACGAAAAATTCTCTGCATTGGAAGTAACAAAAGGAATGCAAACTGCAGCGCAAGGAAGAGCCATGAAAAAAAGTTCAAGGAAAAAAAAAAGATACGTGAGACGGGACAGGAGGTGCATTCGAACCATAAAACATTTAGCCAAACTGCATTGCATAAAAATTCCATGGATAAAATCTGTACAAGTCAGTGAACACAAAGGGTGTGCAGCAGGAAGTTGGCAAGTTATATTCATATAATATATCAGTATTAAATTGCATCATCCCAATGCCAATTGTTTAGTGCAAAGTATCTAAAAGATCAAGGCACATTAAGGCTCATAAGCATTGTAGAGCCTACATGAAAAGCAAGATGCACGTTTTTTTTAGGTGAAGCTGCCCTAAAATGATATACTAAAATCTAAATATCTGAAGAAAATTTCATCAAATATAACACAATATGTACTTTACCAATCATTAAAGAACAATAAAACAAATATTCTTAGTATACAAGCTTAAAGCACACCAAGACATAGGCTTAATGGTAAAGTGGGGGCTTCATTGAAGGACTGCACCTTACTTTGTGTCAAGATGCAAAAAGGCCGAGCCTTGGCGAGCCTTGAGTCTAGTGCAAGTGTTGTGGGATTTTAATGAATATGGCTCAATGTTTCTTCGTGTTCATGCAAAATCCTCCAACATTTATTCACAAAAACACAAATGATGAATTCATACTTGTGACGTGAATACTTTATTGATGCTCACTACCCAACCAGCCTAGGATCACAATACTCTCACAAAAATCAACACAAGTTCGCCATTAATCTCTATAAAGCTAACCTCAAACATTTATGAACAACTCATCAATAAAATTCGAAGATCCTGTTTGTCTAACTTTATTGGGATTTACAAAACCTCCAAATCGTAAAACGACTCAAATTCAAACTCAAATAACCACATGAAGAGCAACGAAACAACTGAAATCACCATTTTCTGAAAAGACAAATCACACTTGTAAAAAGATTACGGTGAAACAACTCCACTCCTGCAACTACACGCTCCTCCCAATAAACAAATCACACTCTAACTGTAACACAAGCAAAGCTAAAAAAAGAAAACCACAGCCTACATATACTTCAAAATACTCAAAATCACGAAACACAAGAACTAATACATACCAACTTATTCCAAACATCGACCACGGAAAACGATTCAAAACTTCATTTTCCTTTCTCAAATGCAAAATCCAAAAAAAAAATGGCAGGCAGATTTGTTCAAAAATCACACATGTTACCAGTGAAAGGCTTGCGCGTGACGGAAGGGTCGAGCTGATTGCACCAACGGAGGCGGCATGACTTCCCAGAGCGCCCCGGGATTCCTCGCGCGATCAGGCTCCAATTCCTCGGCCCAAACTTACTCACTAACCCGCTCAAAATCGCGTCCTCCTCCTGCGACCACGGCCCCCGAACCTTCTCTCCAACTCCGCCGCCACTCCCGGCCTCCACACCCCCACCATCCACGGCAGCCACGTCATCCTCAGCGTCGTCAACGACTTGTTTGTTCTTCGCCAGCTCATTCATCTCCGGCCTTTTGGTTATACTTGTGCTTCTGTAACCGTACCTAACAAACAGCCTTACATAACTGCAAAGAATTGTTTTCTTTGTTGGGTCGTTGCAAGCAGGGCATATTAAACGCCGTCGTTTAGAGGTCTTTGGGTCTCCATGTTTATTTATTTTTTTTAAAAATAATCTCAATGGGTTAAATAATAAATTTCTTTGATTTAATATTTAACCACCATAAAATAATAAAACATAGACTATAAATCCAATCAGCACAGTTTAATAATATAGGTAAATTTTAATTAATAAAAATGAAACTGAGAATATCGCATTTATATTAAATATTAAAAAAAAAGACCGACTCAAAATCTATATCTTCATTTGAATAAATATTCTAAAAACGTTTTCAGTGTTTTATAAGTGAATTTTTTTTAAATACGTGCTTGTATAAAATTTTTGTAAAATGTTTTTTTTAAATATTATTTAAATATAATTTTTAAAAAATAATTGATAAATGTAATGTTTTTGGAAACGGAAACTCGAATGTAGGATTTGATTAAAGAAAATATTTTGCACAAATTTGGGCCTTCACGTTGGGCCTTCATTTGTAGCTCTGGGCATTATTGTTTAAAAGTTTGAATGGGGGAACAAACCAGCTCGGCTCACCTCCCTCCCATCTCAGTTTAACATTTGCGTGACATCTGTTTGGGGAAATGCCTGAAAGCAAGCTCAGAAATAGAGAAGAAAAACCCACGATTACACCGAGAAGATCCCCGAGATTTCTTCACGCAAATCGAACTGACGCGATAGATCCAGGAACTCGGAAGCTAGGACTAGGAAAAGTGCTCCAGCCAGATCAATTTTTGACACCTCCAGGCTTATTCGTTACCAAATCCCTGCAGAAATGTGGAAAAAGTATAACCGCCGGGTTGAAAATTTCAGCAAAGTCGAGGAAAGGGCCTAGAAGGTCAGAAGAAGTGGACGGCGGAGCTGAAGCGGGTATCAATGAAACGACCAAGGACTTGCAGAAGGGTTATTTGATGGAGAAGAGGGTGACTAGGCAATCTTCTCGTGGAAGTAAAAATGTTGATAATCGAGGGAATGCGTGTGTTTCTGTGGAGGATTCTCACAAGAAGGTTAGAGTTTCGCGGAAAGAAGGGAAATCTAAAGTTGGTTCAAATTTGCGTGAGCGATACTTAGGAAGCATTGATAAGAGGATTACTCGTAGTTCCAGCCAGAAGAAGATAGTCACTGAGAAGGTGGAGAAGGCTAAAGATGCGTCAACTAACAATCTTGACAAAAGCGATGACAAAAAATGTTGCATCCAGAGAATAAGTGGATATGAAAGTTGCCCCAGAAAGATGCAGAATGGTAAGAAGAGGAAACGAGGGCAAGTTGGGGAAGAATGTGAGCTTTTTCAAGGATGGACCAAGGAAGAAGACTTGGCGTTGCGAAGAGCTTATTTCACCGCCAAGCCCACACCTCATTTCTGGAAAAAAGTTGCTAGGATGGTAATGTTTCTTTTATATTGCTTGTCGTTCGTTTTACTCTTAGTTGCTTGTTTACGTGAAAAAGATTATAATATTATAATGTCTGGAGACCAGCTGCAATCCAGGTAGCAGTCGTCCTGCAAATATAATTGACTTTGCAATCAAAATCACGAATTTGAGCATAATTCGTTCACCAAATTTTTGTTGGTCTGACCTTTTATGTTTTAGGAGTTAGAGTTTCCAATATCCAGCAAGGAACGTTGGTGTTCCGAGTCTCATTTCTTGAGGCGCAGAAAAGTATTGTTCGAAATTAGTATCTTGGCATCCCTGTTGGTACATACTGCGGCTGAAGAAGAATGATTTTACAGTTCTTCTCAATGGCTGGTTTCGGTTTAGAAAGGACAGGCAGCTATCACGTAATGGAGGCACGCCTAAATTTAAATTTGTTTTTATTTATGTGGAAACAATAAACATTATAGTGAGGCTTGTATGGTGCTCCCACATTCCAAAAATATATAATTTACTAGATGTTTGGTCTGATTTTCCAGATACAAGTGACTACAATTATTAGGCTCTTTTCCAGTTTTGGAGAGTCAGCAGAGATGAAAGTCTATAGCACTTGACACTTTTGTTCATATAATGGATATTCCGAACTTGGAGTAAAAATATGGGGTACTCAAAGTCTTTGTCAGAATTTCCTGGGGTCATTCTTTCGCTTCAATTGTGTTGCTGTCATGAGATTTGGACTTAAAAAGTCTTATTCATGTTTGCCATAGTTGAGGTTTTTAAATCATAGATGCGAGAATGAGTTTCTTAAAACACATGTGATGCAATTTTTTATATATATTTATTGCTGATGACATTTTAAAAACAGTGAAGCACGTTCATATTGCCTCACAATCATGACACAAGACTAACTTAATGTTTATAGTGAAGTTCTCAGTTGAGAGACTATTTTGAGTCAAACTAATGAATTATGTTCTATTTATGGTGTTTTGGATTATTCGTAAAGCCCTCAATTAGACTTATGTTCTTCTTGATTATTCTTAAAGAATTATGTGAAAGCTGATTTTGAGTGGAAATGATGTCCGTGGACTGGATTAACTCACACGTAAACCCTAGTGCTTGTCTATGGTGGTGTGAACATAATAGTTATATCCATTTTTTGGGGTAGATACTGTCACTATTTGTCCAACTGAGGATTTCTTCTGAAAGAATGAGTTGTTAAGTATCGAGGTTGTCTTGTCACCAACAGACTTCCCCTTCCTAAGTCATTTGTTGGGAACAGGACAATGGTGGTCAGAGAATATTAGTTAGACAAATAAAATTAGTTATTACTATTTGAGGAAACAAATCTCAAATCTCCTTGAAAATCAAAATTTTCTTCTTATTTGTTTTGCTTCAAATGACTATTCAAAATTGCACTTGAAAATTACACTCTGTACAAAGTCTACACATGCGCACACTTGATCCCTCATACCCACTTCTGCAACTGTTTCCCTTCGAACTAAAGGTATTATGTATATGCTTCATCAAGTTTGCTTGTTCCAATTCCTAGATTTGCTTGCTTGTATCATACCTTTGATTATGTAGAATCTCATAATGGATGTAGTACCATAGCATGACTTCAAAAAATGAGACCTTAATGAAATACATGATATTGACTTTGTTTTGTCATATATCCTAACTTGTGAAACGGAATCTATAGAAGATAATTCATGTTAAACAGAGTTTATTTAGTTATATTTCCTCTGTAACCTATTTGGATGATTTATTTATGACATTTTGGAACCTTTAAATGTTTTCCTAGACTCATCATATTAAAACCTTCCTTTTCACATTGTTAATAGCCACGGAAATCTGTTGCAGGTGCCCGGAAAATCTGCACAAGAATGTTTGGATAGAATTCATTCTGAGCAATTGACCCCACCTCAACCTCGAACTCGGTCCAGAACAAAAAAAAAAGAGCCATCATCATTCTCGTTTTCTGCTAGTGAGCTTCTTAGTCCTAAAACAAAACACAAAAATCTTAAACAGAGCAAGAGGAAGAGTCTTGTCACACAGAAGATGGTGCGACAACTATTGCAAAAGCAACAAAAGGAGGATCAAGATTATGAAGCAGACTTGTTTGCGGTTCTTGAACCAAAAATGGATTCACCATCTCTGAATTTTCTCAATAGTTCAGTGTTCTCCACTCCAATACCAAACCTAGGACCTGGACCTGATGTTCTTACAAGATTCAGGGAGACTTCTTCTTTGGCCTATAAAAAGCAATTTTCAAAATTGAAAAGACCGGTGAAACCAGATTTCGTCAGTCCCCCAGTTTTGAAGCAGATTAAAAACAAGGCTCTGCACGAGAGGTACATAGATCAGCTACACTGCAGGGATGCTAAAAGAAAAGCAGAATCATTGAGGAATGCTAGGTCAATCCATGGTAGAAGTGACAAAAACTCGGGTAATTTAGAGGTGAATCTAGTTAAAGTTGCAAAAGATGCTCTGGTTTTTGAAGCACAAGATGCTATCAACCAGTTTCGAAGTCAGCAATCGAGCATGTTATATGCTAACATTGATGATGATAGCAATGAGAGTGACGAGGATGAAGGCGATGATGAACTTCTGTAGACTCTTTTTTTTCTCCTTTCTATTGCATAATTCCATTGTTGTTAACATCAGGTATGTAAATGTATTCATTAGTTTTGTGGTGGCATGACATGTTAATAATCATTGCCAATTTTCTGATACATTTATGGTCACTTCTTATGCTATATTGGCTAAATATCTTCGGGCCCTTTAAATAGTAATTCAATATTTGCCTTCGGGCCCTTTGATATGCTGCACACCTACTGTGTATACTTATGTGAGCACCGATAGGTGTCACTTACCTATTGGATGCTCAATTTTTTTATATTTCATCACATCCAATAGGTGAGTGAAACCTCATCGGTGTTCAGTATATATA
>NC_133313.1:919218-921630 GCF_012295235.1 Primulina huaijiensis
TTTTGTTATTTGTCATATTCTCTCAATAATACATATATTTTATTATAATATTCAATTATTACAATTTTTTTTGATAATCAATGATATGTAATTTTTTATTTACAATGTTGTTTGATTATTATTCTTTTTCATGTAAATTGACAACAATTTCTACTGGATGCTTTTACTTTCTTAGTCACCTTTAATTTATTAGACACTTATACTTGATAACATATAAACTACACATTATTATTAGGGGTGAGCAAAATTTCGGTTAAACCGAATTAACCGACCGAACCGAGTTAATTCGAAAATTCGGTTTTCAAATTAAAAAAATTCGGTTATATCGGTTAATTCGGTTCGGTTACAATTTTCAAAATTTTGAAATCGGCTAATCGAATTAACCGATAAAATAAATACTATTATTTAATAAATTTTTATTATTTATCGATTTTAATATATATTTAAGTTTTTTACTTTTTAATTTTAAAATCAGCCCTAATTCTAAAGAAAATTTTGTGATGTATGTGATTTTATTTTTAATGCATTTGTGTAGACTGTAGTGTTAAAAAAATTACATATATAATTAAAGTTAAATCACGAATTTTTTTAAAACTAATCGGTTAATCCGGTCACCTAAAGAATTAACCGATTTTAATTTGGTTCGGTTTTCATCGGTTATGAAAATTAATTCGGTCGGTCCGGTTATTGCTAAATATTTCGGTTCGATCTGATTATGACTAATTCGGTTCGGTCGCTAACAAAACCGACCGAATGCTCACCCCTAATTATTATAACAATCTATCATCGCATAAAAATTACTGATTGATTGATTTTAAAAAATATGGATTAAATGTTGTCATTTATTTACAATTTATAATAATAATATTTTTGACAATAAATCATCTTTTTAATGACTCTTATGACACTTATTTTAATATATCATATCAACTTATAAGTATAATTAGCACAATCAAATTACTAATGTCATATTGATATTACCTCCAGAAAAATAATATATTTAATTTTTCTAATTGCTTTAATATCTTAACGGGAACATTTATGTACTCTTATCTTGAGAAAAATTCATTGCATTTATAAAGTTTGAACGGTAAATATAACTTTATAGTATACATTTAATTTGAAAACTGAATTCATAGTACGACAAACACTTCTTCAATTTCTATTTTTTGTGTATCCCAAAATATTTAATATTTTTTCTCTTTTATCTTCTCCAACTCACTGTAAAAAGTTTTAAAAAATTATTTATATCTAGAAAAATATTTTTATTTATTGTTTTTCTTGTGTATATATTTTGTTATATGTGAACATTTATTCTACTTCATTGTCTTAAATGTCATATATCTTTACTATATAATTTGTGTACATTGAAGATGAATAAGTTCATTTTTTAGTTTTTATTACCTGGACTTAGGTTTATATATTAATGTGTGATATAAATAGATATAAGAATTTTTAAATTCAATTTATTCACAATGATTTTTCATAACAAAAGCCAACTCAAAATATTAAAATATAGGATTCATAATTATTTTAAATATGATATAAAAATAATATGTTGAGATTTTTTTTTTGACATTTTAGTTGCAAAATACAGTGATAAATGCATGTAGGTGCACTATTTCATTGTGGCAATTATAACTTTATTTAAATATCTTATTTCTCACTCAATGATCAAAATTTGTTTATTTTTTATTTTAATTATCGACAAATCCAATAATTTATTTAAATATTTTTGCTAATAATATTTACATGAGTTTTATTTTGTATTTATCCAATTTGAAAGGGATAAATTATAATTCAACATATAATAATATTTGAAAACTGTAGAATGCTTCTAAATTTAAAAATCGAGTAACATGTAAGGGATCAATTCAAAACTAAAAGTTGATGCAACCTGTTTCTTCTAGCTTTACAATCAAATAATATAGGATCGAGCGTTTGTCGCTTTACCAAAAGCTATAACTGAAGGTAACTATGCAAGTCAAATCTTTAATTAAATCATACAACAGCTCAAGCGATTATCCATCGTGGACAATTATTGTACCAAACAATCTATCTCCTAATAATTGCACCAATTGCAATAAATGAAAATCAAAGTCACGATTTTGGCTCTGATACCAATTGTAGGCTCAAGCGTATACTGTTACATCAAAACCTATAGATTATAGTAACAGTGTAAATCAAATATTTTAAATAGTACAACAGTTCAAGCACAACATTTTAATTATTCTACCCAACATGATCAATTATTGCACTCAACAAATAAGTGTATGCAAATAACCTTTTACTATATCATATGAATTTATAAGACATTTGAGTAGAATATATACTTGATATTCTACATAAGTAGTATGAAAAAAAAAATCATATTTCATTTATTTGAAAATTTATATTTTAAAATAAAAAAAA
>NC_133313.1:923050-1043427 GCF_012295235.1 Primulina huaijiensis
TTTTTTTATATTTTAATTCTTGTTACCACATAATTTTGGTTTCGCCCTAGACTTTGTGTATTCGTTTGCTTGAATCTACTGTTCCACATTTTGCTAAGACTCAGAACATGTCAAACATGGAAGTATATATTAATTTAAAGATATGATAATACTTATTTATTTCAATAAACATGTTTATCATTCACAATAATGATAAAAATAACTTAAAAATAATATGTTGACGAACATATATATTGTCAGGAATCCAAAAACACATTTCAAATGTCAACTTTGACACTCAATTTTCAGTGACTACCAAAATATCTGAACAACCCACAATTTATGGACAAGATACTAACATCTTAATTTTAAAATCAAGATGATATTATCCCTTTTACATGTAGAATTCATAATTGAAAATCGACAATATTAGATATATAGATATTTAATATAAACCTGTGTGAGCTCATTTAGGTCCACCTTTAAATAGGTTGACAAAATTTCAACCCAACTCATTTAAATTGTTTGGTAGTATTGGCCAATCGACGGACCCAACTCAAATCGATAGGTCTAATCACAACGATCATTTACCTTATTTTATTCAAATAATTTATAAATATAAACCGCCAAAAAATGTTGGTTGAAATTTTTTTTTATTTAAACACATAAATTCTAGCCATCAGTTATAAGTAAAGAGATTTAAAAATTAGAAATTTTTTTTTATAAAAATAGAATATTATAATAAATTTTTTAACCATATTTTATTAAAGTAATTTTAAATATAAACCTTTGCAAAAAAATATTTTTTAAACTCATAAATTATAGCCAACGTCACAAAAAAAATAAAATAACGAGGACATGAAAAAAAAATAATAATACATCAAAAAAAATTCACAATTCAACAATGAACTATTTCTAAACTTTAATTAATTGAATTGACATAATGAAAAGAAAAATAAAAAAACTAAATCATTGGATTAAAATTAATATATTGTAATGTGGGTAGACAACAATAAAATCAAACAATTAATAGTAACATCATAATTTTAATATCAAGATGATAATCTCCCCTTTATATGATGAATTCATGATTGAAAAGCGATAATAGTAGATATATTGATATTTAATACAAACTGGTCCGGTCTCATTTAGTCCCACCTTTAAATAGGTTGACAAAATTTCAACCAAACACACTTAAATTATTTGACGATGTGGGCCAAATAGACGAACCCAACCCAAATTGACAGGTCTAATCACAACGATCTTTTACCGTGTTTTATTCAAATAATTTATAAATATAAACCACAAAAAATGATGGTTCAATTTTTTTTTATTTAAAAAAATAAATTCAAGCAAATTGTAACAATTAAAGAGATTTAAAAATTAGAAGTTTTTTTTTTTATATAAAAATGGTATATCACAATAAAGTTTTTAACCATATTTTATTAAAGAAATTTTCTTTTGCAAAAAATATTTTTAAAAATTAATAAGTTATAGCCAAAGTCACCAAAATAAATAATGAGGAAATGAAAAAAAATATTAATAAGACATAAAAAAAATTCATAATTCAACAATTAACTATTTTTAAATTTTAAGTAATTTACTTGACGTAAGAAAAGTAAAATAAAAAAATCTAAATCATTTTATTAAAAATAACATATTATAATGTGAGTAGACATAAAAGATATCAAATACTAATTTACATAATAAAAAATAAATAAATAAATCTAAAGTGATAATGTGGTTAAATAACATTAAAAACAAGCAATTAATAAGATATACAACATTAAAAACAAGTAATTAATAAAATAAGTAATTAATAAGGACAGAAATGAAAATTCACATATAAAGTCGTATATAGATATAGATAATAGATACGGAGCTGACCAAGTTCTTAAGATGGGCAATATATATAATGAAGCTGTGGGCATGCGATTATCGGCGGGGTGGCGGCTGATCGATCGATGAACGGAGGTAAAAATTTGAAATGCAAGCTCCGAAACTCACAACTTTGCTGTGCGAGTCTCTCACTATCAAGCAGGCAAAGCAAATTCATTGTCAAATACTTATCAACGGTGATAGACATATCGAATCACTTTTAATTCGGCAAACCCTCAATTCTGCTGCCCATTGTTCTCCAAGAACTATTCATTACGTTGAATCAATCCTCAAGTACATGCAAACCCAGGATGTTTGGCCCTCATCATTCACAATCCGGCATCTTTCGCAACATGGGCAATATCAGGAGGCCTTTTCTCTCTATGTTCGGAGGCATGGTTCAGGATTTATTCCGAACACATATGCTGTGTCGTCGGCGTTGAAGGCTTGTGGAAAGGTTTTATATAAAGTGGGTGGAGTCATGATACATGGGCAAATGCAAAAGTTGGGTTTCTGCGACGTTGTCTTCGTTCAAACCGCTCTTTTGGATTTTTATTTGAAAGTGGGCGATTTGGAGATCGCACGGAAGGTATTCGATGGAATTGCCGGGAAAAATGTGGTTTCTTGGAATTCAATGCTAGCTGGGTACGCTAAATATGGCCAACTGGATATGGCGCATAGTTTGTTTGATGAAATGCCTATGAAAGATGTAATATCTTGGAATTCAATCGTTTCAGGGTATGTGAGAGCGAAAAACATGGAGCAGGCGTACGAGTTGTTTCGCCAAATGCCGGAGAGGGATTTTGCTTCTTGGAATGCGATTATTACTGGCTACATAGATAGTGGGAAACTGGAATTAGCACGTAGTTTTTTTGACGCAATGCCACAGAGAAACACCATTTCTTATATTCAGATGATCTCCGCATTCTCCAAATACGGATATGTGGAGTCTGCCAAAGAGCTTTTTGATCAAACGGGTAAGAAAAATGGGCTTTTGTATAATGCCATGATAGCTTGCTTTGCTCAAAATTACAGGGCAAAAGACGCCATACAGTTGTTTGATGATATGCTACGGCAGAATATTAATCCGCGGCCTGATAAAATGACGTTAGCTAGTGTTATTTCTGCATGCGCTGAATTAGGAGATTTGAAGTTAGGCATTTGGATTGATTCATACGTGGTGGAACAGGGGATTGTAATGGACGACCATTTGGTAACTTCTTTTATCGACTTATACTCAAAGTGTGGCATCATAGACAAAGCCTACGAGCTTTTTAATGGCTTGCACAAAAAGGATGCAGTTTCTTATACTGCAATGATTTTGGGTTGTGGCGTAAATGGTAGGCCAAGAGACGCCATCAAGCTGTTTGAGGAGATGTTGGATGCTGAAGTTACCCCCAACCAAGTCACTTATACTGGAATTTTAACGGCTTATAATCATGTTGGTTCGGTAGAAGAAGGATACAACTGTTTTTTGTCCATGCAAAAGCATGGGGTTTTTCCATCTGTGGATCATTACGCGATTGTTGTTGATCTTTTGGGTAGGGCGGGGCGATTGAAAGAGGCTCATGAACTGATTAAGAAAATGCCTATGCGGCCTCATGCAGGAGTATGGGGAGCATTGCTTCTTGCTTGCAGTGTGCATAAAGATGTGGAACTTGCGGAGGTTGCAACCAAGAATTGTTTTGAGCTAGAGCCCGACAGCAGTGGCTATCAATCCCTTCTCGCCAATATCTACGCCTCCACTGACCGGTGGGATGATGCTGAAAAATTGAGGAGGTCTATCCAAGACAAGGGATTCATCAGGACACCGGGTTCTAGTTGGACGGATTGTGTCCAAACAAACCTATTTGCATCAGATGGGGCGTTTTAGACCATTAAAATTTTCATACCGTAGGATGTATATGTCAGCTTAGGACAAAATTTTACTCTTTTTTTTTTTTGGAAAAAATATGTTCAAGATTTTAGAAATTTGCTTCGCATCGTGTACAAGTTCAATGTAATATAATTAAGCTGTCGATATTCATTGTGAAACCACGTATTGGAAGAAGAGCTTCCTCCTTTGTCTTCTCAGCTTCAATTATTGGTCCAAATATTTAATTTATAAAGTAATTTTTGTAATATGTGACAAAGTTTAAAAGGTCCACATATAATTTTGTACAATTTTTCATCTTGTCACGCACCTAAATTTCAGTGCAAATCATTTTTTGTTAGAGCCCACTAAATTTGTCATGTCTAGGAAAAGAAAAGATAATTTTCTGAAGTTCAATTATTTTGTCAAGAATAAAAATATCAATATCTTAAATGATTAAAAAATCAATATATTAAACACAAATTTAAGTTCCTGAGTTTCAATTCTACAATTTATTCCCTGATAATAATAATAATGGAGAAGATAAAAATTGATAAGAAATGCAAAACTACCACCGAAACTGATGCATGCAGCCTAGATTTAGGATTATTTAATTGATTAGTTTGTTATTTAGATTAGATTCTATAAACTAATTTTTTTAAACCAGATTCTATTAACTAATTACTTTCCTTAGTTAAATAATTTTCAATTACGTCTGGATTTTGTTAATTAGTTAGTTTTCTATTTAAATTAGATTTTCTAGTCAAGTTCGTCTCTTTGTTTCATTTAACGTTTATTCAAATTTTATAAAAAAATTAAAATTATAAATTATTATATTCTCAATTTATAAAGATTTAGAAAACCTAACACCTGTTAAAAACGAAAAACGTATTAATAATAAAATAAAGAATGGTGATTCATAGAAAATGTTAGGATCGGTTTAGGATTCCATAAAAAAAAAGTTTTTCATGGTTAGGTTAACGACAGATGAGACTGTTTTTTTTCCCTAAACTGATTAGTCAAGTAACTTTACTTTAAAGTGCGAAAATAACCAGAATTAATGTAATGAATATTTTGATCAAACTGATATACAAGACATCAAACCGATAAAGAAATTATGTGTCAAAACTGATATAAGAAAGCAGATAAATGAAAAGCAAGTTTATTTCTGGAAGTTCGATATCAAATTTATTTAAGTCTCTCATTCATCAATTTTCGGAAGTTTTCATTAAAAAACTTTTATTTATACAAACTCAGTCTAGTTGAAATCATACTTTCTGTTAGAACTCTTATCATTCTTAGTCAGTCAAGACGACAAACTTGGTGATCTATGCTAATGATCAACCAGATGACAAGCTTGATAATCTACTCTAACTTCTACAACTTTTTATCATCATCATCTGAATTGAATTAGTCTTAAAGGTTGAGTCTGGATACAACAATCCGTTGATGTAAGGAGAGAACGCTAATCATTGGTGATTTGATATGGCATTTAAGTCGTGCTTTGATGCTTCTTGATTGAGCTGATAAGACGGTGTAGCGTGAGCATGGAGATGAATGCTTCTCTACTTGCGAGATTGAACATCTATGGTGATGGAGAACTTTGGTGCATTCTTGATAATATTGATTGGACTTTTTTTGTATTATTGATCACTCTCTTTCATCTTATGGATTTCTTCCCTCTTTATAACAGCTTTCTACTATAATTATATTTGATATTATCAAACTCTATACCGTTGCTGCATTAAGCGTTTTTTGTCATTTGCATTCAACTATATTCACATTTTAAAGTTCATCGGTTATGGATTTTTTGAATTTGTTGCTTGTAATCGATAACTTGTTTATGAAATATTTATAGCTTATCAGTTCTTTGTTTACATCAAAATCATTTGATTTTCCTATTTCTTTCACAAATCAGATGAGGCAATCGTCGACATTATGCGAAAATCGGTGCTTCGACATTGAAAATCCTCAGTAGTTCAAATGTAATGCTCTGCTTCTCAAGTTGTGGAGGATTTTCGGCGCATGAACACTTATTTTGCGCAATATCATTGACTGTGCGTTGTTCAATTGTTGAGTAGTTAAGATAAAATGAAATGATGAAACGAAAATACGAGTTTTCAGCATTGAAATTGTTAATATCCCTAAATTAAGATTCAAACAATAGTGATATCTACTCATCTTCTACTTTTAAGGGCAGTTGAAATACTTTACTACCTTTTTTTTTTTAAAAAAAAAAATAATAATAATACTTTACTGGCATCAGCATTTTCACTCTCTTCTGTCGGCACTCTTGGTCCATACTTCACTCAACCTCCCCCAAATTCTGAAGAACACAAACCCTAACTTCTGTGAGTCTCTGGAAAAATGTTCAAATATGACCCATCCACCTTCACGCTTCACTCGATTTACTCAATTCCATGTCTAATTACCTTTGTGGCCATTTTCTCAGCTCCCCATTTCGCGCTCTCAGTCACCGACAAGCCCCAGTTTGGTTCCGATTTTGTTCTCATAGGTGACGCCAAATTCACAAACGACTCCTCTATTGTTCAGCTCACCGACCCAATAATTTCTTCTCCGAGCTCTGGATTTCTTTTTCGGAAAAGGCCCATTAAGTTTTTCAACTCATACTCGAAGTCAAGAAAGCCAGTTTCGTTTTCCACGGACTTCAGCTTCTCGATTTCACCTCAGAACGGTGATGGTCTCGCGTTTTTGGTTGTTCCCAGAAGCATGTTGGCGAGATTTTCGAAAGGAGGTTTTGGGGTTCTTGAGGAAAGGAGGTTTCTTGGGGTGGAGTTTGACACTTCGGTTGACGAGGATGTGGGAGATTTCAATGAAAATCATGTTCGCGTTGATGTGGGTGGTCTTTATTCTGTGAAAACTAGCAATGTGTCATCGGTTAATTTGGTTTTAAATAGTGGGATGAAGTTGCATTCGTGGGTTGATTACGATTCAAGCTCCAAAAGGATAGAGGTTAGATTGGCTAAATTTGGTGGTGCTAGGCCGTATGATCCTCTGTTGGTTTATGGGATTGATTTGGGTGAAATGTGGAAAAATGAAGAAGTTTTTGTGGGATTGGGTTCATCTAGTGGAAAGACGAGGCAGACCAGTTGTGTGTATTCATGGAAGTTCAGGACAAGGAGTGTTCCTTCTTGGCTGCATTCGCAACCGTTGGATCCATGGGCATTTTCCCAAGAGCAAGAGGAGAAGAGATTGGCGCAAAAGAAAAGGATCTGCGCTTTGGGTTTTCTTTCTGGATTGGTTTTCATCATTGGATGTGGAGCGCTGCTGGCATTAATTGTTCTTTTCTTGTGGGCATTATTTGAAAATAGCCTGGAGACAATACTGACAATCCCCGCAAAGTGCACGGTGCATTCAGGGGGTTTTAGTTATGAAAAGATCAATGTAGTTGTTGACAACTCGAGTGATGCTAAGAATTAGATATGTATTTCTCTTCTTAAAGCTTTGTAATATAACCTGCTGGAGCATTCAGTTCTGGATGATTGCAGCTTTGAATGTATAGTTGTCTTTGACTTCTTATTTATATCCCTTTTGCTCCCTAAATCCCTGAAGATAATCTGATCAGTGTTTCCTTGATGGATAGGCCATTTTGTTTAATTTGATACTTACACCACTGCTAACATGGTATGAATTAGATTGTGCTACTTTTTTCTGGATGGAATATAAAGTGCTTTTTTTGGATTGCTGAGAGTCAACAGAGATTAGTTTCATGTTGCGCGTGTGGTTATTATAAATATGCTGAGAGATAAATGAACTATGCACAAAGTTATCATTCTCATTTCAAGAACTACTTAATCTAAGTGTATGGCGTAATGGAATTGTTTCTTTTCAAGGGAAAAGACAGCCTTAGAAAATCTACCTTTTGATAAAGATGGTTTCCAACCGTATCATAAATTATTCTGGCTGCAGAAACTTGCAAAATTAAGCTGAACTCGATCGCATCAATATTCTGGGAAGAAATATGTATGACTACACAATGACATTTTTTTATATTAATTTAACCATCTTTATTTGTCCACACGCATGAAATATTTCTCCACTGTATACAGGTTAATTTTAAAATATTACTAGTAGTTTTGAAAAGNCATAATCTAAAAACATGTTTTATATCGAAATACAATACCGAAAAAATAGAAACAAACTAAATACACACGTCATGGGGATCTTGAGTCTCATCGTATTTGTTGTCGGCGTCGATCGTTGTCGCCTACGTGTCGTGCATGTACAGTTAAGATTGAGACATAGACTTAACTCAATTTCAAAAGTTAGCTCAAGGAGGGAGAATTGTCCAAGTTCATCTATAGAACTCTCAAAGACTTAATCCGACGAATGTGGTACATTTAACACACACTTTTCACTATTAGAAATGAACATTTGAAGTCCGAAGTTTACAAGACATTATCGGTTGACTCATATGGCAGTCCAACATATAACCGTGAGCCTTGTCTCTGATATCATGTTAAGATTAAAGTTTGGACCTAACTCAACATCAAAAGGTAGCTCAAAAGGAGGATTGTCAAGTTCATATATACAACTTTCAAGAATTTAATTCAGCTGATGTGAGATATTTAATATACCTCTCACGTTCAAGAATGAATATCTGGAGTACGAAGTTTACAAAATATTATCGGGTAGCTTATAGACCGTCCAAAACATAACAATGAGCCTTGTAGACTAAATCGTCTTTGAATGAATCGTTTCATGGGAATTGAGTCACTATGGTCTTATATTAAATCATCACGCAAGCTTGAATCATTTGCTGGATCCGAATCATGTACGTGAATAAACTACTTCATGGAGTCTGGGAACCCATTCATCCTACGGAAACTTAATCAAACTCTTCGCATATACAAAGGAATTTTAGTTTGTAAAATACTTCAAAATGTCGGCATGCATGGCCGTCGTCATTGATATGTGCTACTAATGTGCAATGTGTGTGCATGTCTACTGCGCCTCTTTCAACTTGGTTTATATTAAAATTTTGACGATTTTACGATCTATTCCCCTAATAAATTTATAAATTATGCTCCCCTAATAAATTTATAAATTATGCTATAACATAATAATATTTTTTCAGTGTCTAATCTATAAATTCTCATTCGATTTTTCAGCTACAACGGAGAACTATGCAAAACGTTTACCGTCGCACCGTCCATTTGTGGTGCAAATACTAGGCGGAATCCTGAGACTGTGACTCATAGTATAAGGATTTATATAGAAGCTATGGAATCTCATATGGCAGAGTCTTCGACGTTGTATAAGGAAGATTCAATACCGGAACCTCCTTCTCCACATGAGATTAACACCATGTTTAAGTTGGTCAACAGGGGTCCAAGAAAAGGGATGATGTACGGACTTGGGACGATGGGATCTACGTTATATCCCAAGGCCATGACTCCACGTCAACGTGGGTCTGTCGTTGGTGGGACATCTTATACGGAGAAGACAACAAAACTACGTACGAGATGATATAGTTGCAGAATTGTGAGAGGTGGACGGACTAACGAAGGAGTCTTCTCAAGCCACACAAGAGGCTAGAGAAGCTCGTGCTGAGTCCGAGGGATGTCTACACTGGAGGAGTCGATACGTCTCTTCATTGCCGGCATGACACACAGATCACCTACGCAGCTCCTCCTTGTTGACTTCTGCGGCAGCATCGCCAACCATGGCAGCCACCTCATAAACAAAACCGTTGCTAATTTAGCAATGATTTATCAGTATCGTCGCTGGATTCGGTGACTATGGATTTCGCAACTGATTTGAAAACCGTTGCAAAAATCATCGCGAATGCCTCAGTTTTTTTGAGTGATAAAAAATGTAAACAAATTTCAAGGTTTATTAACTATATTTGGGTGTGTGTGATTGTGCATACGTGCATACATATACACATACATACAATTTTAGAACATAAAAATTACCATCATCTTTGTTAGGTTTACTTTCAATCTCCCATTTTCTTCTCCGAAGTGAAATAGAACATCATCTTCTCATTTTTATTTTCTTCCTCTCAAAATATATTTTCCTCCCTTTTCATTTCCCCAACAATATTACGACATTTTACTCAAACTTTCACAATTTTCCAGAAATACGTAATTATCAATTTCTTAATAATTTTATCAAACAATTTTTATCATAATTTGACAATATAATAGCATATCTTTTCAGTAAAACACCACATGTTTTATTTCCCCATAACTCATACAATCTCCAGACAGTAGGTCTTACAAATCCGTTTTCAAAAATTTATGTTACCCCCCATGTCCATGAGAAGGTCGAAGCCATGGCATGCCCTTTTTCTTAAATGACCCCTGCAAAACAAGCTCAGGCGAGGCTATTCTACCTCTCATTTTATCGACGTTAACGGCTAATTATCTTCGCTTCATGCCTTTTATGAATAGAAGGAAGTAAATGAAGCTGCCTTTGTCCACTCTTTAGTGACTAACCGAAACCACAAAGCCGAAATACATGACAACTTTTTGTTTGCTTGTTTACGCAGAAACAACAAATATGCTGTCACACTCTGACCATAATTCCATTATAATGTGGGGATATCAACCATTCCATCATCCCATAGATACGGCCAAACAAAGCTTGAATCTACTACACAACATTGACATTTTAAGTCATAGACATTAATGTCCATATAGAAGTTCTGAACCAACCAACAAGAAGAATGGAAAGAAAACATATGATGTGAACCTTGCAGCAAGAGAGAAATCAGCCAGATACCAGTTTTACAACAATGCAGAGTAAATTGAGAAGTATAAGAGGAACTCGTAAGTATTGAGTTGCATATATGAGACCAAGAATCTGCCCCTTGAATGAATTTCTCTTAACCCCCGAATACTCTTGGAAACTCCATCCTCTGGGGGCAAGGAATCGATCCTCATTTAATATGGCCAGTGCATTTGCAAGAAGCAGGCAGCCTTCCAGCAGCGTCCACAGCCCCATTTCCTGCAGCATGTAATGATTTATAAATTCTATTTTCTAAATTCCCTCTAACGTCAATAAAATTTTCTCTAGTTTCCTTAAAACAGTTGGACAAACATATTTTAGAAAGAGATATGTATGATGATTCAGTTCACACATCAGGTAGTTCAATATCAGAGGAGCATGTAGAGATTATTGTGATTTACTCTACCAGAGCTATGATAACTTGAGCTGCTCTTCGACACAGAGTTAGGATCCAATAATAATTAACTTTTCACACGTAATGGAATAGTGCAATAACCCAACAGCTGTCGATAGCTCTCTCTCTCTCTCTATATATATATATATCTTGATAAGATCCACATAACATAAAAGAAGAATTAAAATGAAGATCATACTTGCTAAATCATAAACGTGCATCAAGCAAATGAATCTTAGATAAGACGCAATAAGGCATAAGGTAAAGCTTCCTCCATTCAAAATGGTTGCACTATGACAGATGATATAAGCAATATCACAAGTTCAGAAAAAACAAAATAAGAAATAAGCACAGGCACTTTAGCACTTAATTAGACAACATTAAAATATTCTTATTATTCAGCATTTAATTCAAAAATGACTTTAAATCTTTCAGAGTTAAAGCATATTCCACAACTGATTCATAAATTGGGATTCTTTCACACTTCGATGAATTTCAGATCTTAAATATATCAGACATAAATTTCTTTCCGCACTCCCTTAAAACCAAAATACTAGAGCATTCTCAATTCGAACCACAAAAGCCGAAATTGAAATGGTTCTTTCAATCCGGCAAACAGTAAGTTCAGTTTTCGAGGTTCTAGATCAGTAATTTATTTATGAATCAAGCTGAGATACATCATCTTAAACCATAAACAGGAGTTTCTAACTGATATTGACAGGAAAACAAGAACTTAAAAACACAATTCAAACAAAAGGGAACTTCCAAAGTCGATCACTGAGATGAAAAAAATTTAAACTTGTTATTGGGTTTATTTCTACACAATGAAGCATATCATTAATCTTGTATGTTTGCGGCTTCAGCAAAATAATGTCAAAAGGCCGAAGATGACTGGATCGGTGCAAAAAACTCTAATTTAGGGTTTTTCTTCCCAATTTTCGGAGCATGAAATTTATATTTCCTTCAAGTACAATTCATCACCAAAAAAAAAATTTGTAATAAAAACATGTTCGCTTGACAGCACCAGATTTAGAAGTGGCCATCTTCGAATGAGTTAATCAGATCCACGAATTGATAAACAAAAACACATCTCATCAGAGTAAATTTCAGCTAACCTTTTCAAACTGCGGGACAAAATTTGGCGTTGGATCTTCGTTTTCTGATTAACTGAACTGTGTGAAGTATTCGCCGAGCATTTCTTCTCCAAAATTGTTTTGACCTTTTTTCTTTGTATATTTATTTCAGTGTATATGATATGAGTCGGGTCAAACAATGGGTTGGGTCCGATTTATTTCAAAACATTAGTCATATAATCTATATATATATATATACACACACTAATCTTGTGTATAGAAGTTTGAGAAATTAGCAGTATTATAAATATAATATCAAAATTATAGGAAAGAGGGCTTCAATATATCAAACTTGTATGGAAAAAACTTGTGTGAGACGGTCTCATGAGTCGTATTTTGTGAGACAGATCTCTTATTTTAGTTTTCCATGAAAAATTATTACTCTTATTTGAGTCATCTATGAAAAATTATTACGGTCTCATGTTTTCTCTTGTTTTCTTGATTGATACATAATTACTATCTATTATAATAAGAAATTATATAAATTGAAAATTTGGAAATCATTTGCAAATAAATATTTAGATATGAACTTTTCGGTTTTATGATTTTAGCATCGATTTTATTTAAAAAAATTACACAAATTAATGAGAAAAGTAATTAATTAATAACTGTTCTTTGAATAATACATTATGTTTCATATTTCCAATAGTAATTAGGCAAAAACTTGTGTGAGACGGTCTCACGGATCGTATTTTGTGAGACAGATCTCTTATTTGTGTCATCCATGAAAAAGTATTACTTTTTATGTTAATAGTATTACTTTTTATTTTGAATATCGGTACGATTGACTCGTCTCACAGATAAAAATTCGTGAGACCGTCTCACAAGAGACATATTCTAGTAATTTCATATAGTATAATATAGATTGTTTTTTTTAAAAGTGTCCCCAAGTTTGAATATTTCACTAGAAATTATTATGAATAGAGAATTTTAAATTTTATTTAACAAATAAACTTATGTCTTCGAATAAATTAAATTGTCACTATTTTGTCACATCTCAATTAAATTGGGCTTGGCATGTAAAATCTATATATCTAAAAAAAAATTTATTTCCGAATATAAAAAAAGAAAAAATAAGTAAAAAAATTATTATTTCTATTATACAATTATAATTATTATTGTATACTTGCTACCGAGATTTGTTCATAAATTAAATTTTTAATGTAAAATATTATTTTAAAAACATTTTTGCATAAAATAAAATTATATTATAATAATTGTTTCTCAATCAACTATTTCATTTGAATTTTTTTTCCTTTTTACTTTATTTTTCGTAAAAATAAAAATGCATATAAGAACTTTTAAAAAGATTAATAGCAATGATATAACATAAAATATCAATAATGATGATTATTAAACATCAAGGCTCAAACTAGAGTTATCCAAGATGACAAATGCAGAAATAAATAACAAAATATTTCAAATACCGAAAAAAAAAAGAAACTCAACATGGCGGCGGCGGTGGCGGTGGATGACAGGGTGATCGCGATGGAAGATGCAATGGAGGCGGTGGAGGGATCGGTTGATTTATCTTATAATGATGACCTCTATTGACCATTGGTGGCGGAGGCAATAGTTTCCGACCTCCAGATCTTTTCTGATTACCAGGAGGAATTGGCCACTTTCTAGCACTACCACCACATCTCACCGCCGTCTTCAGCGAGGAAGAGTCAACATTATCGCCGGAATCTTCAAAAACTCCCGGCACCATTCGTGGGATAACGTGCGAGGAGTTCTTCTCTGCGCAGGCCGTGGAATTAATCAGTTCGTGTATGAGCAAGAATGCTAGCACAAAGAAATGTGCTCTTGCTGTCATTTTTTTATTGCTGCTCGATCACGAAATTCTCACCATCTCGTAGGTCTTAAATATTAAAATTATTTGAGACCGGGCTTGTAGCACAGTGGTCTCACCCTTGTCAGAATAGCCAATTTCCTCAGATTCGATCCTTTCTAGTTGTAATAAAAAAAAATATTAAAATTATTTTAAATTTTATTATTATAAATATAAATTATGGTTTTGAAATTATTGGAGGATATTAAATATGTCCCTACCTTAACGCTGCAAGTTAATATGTGGTGAGCTCGCATGCATTTATCAGTACCTAAAACTTCGGAATTTTTCCATTTGATCGCGTTCGGACGAGAGGATTAATTCGAACCGTAGGTAGGTCTTTTGGTAATATATTTGTCTTTTTGTTGCACTTTCGATTTTTGTAGTGTGGAGTTTACAAATGTGATCAAATTTACGAAATTTTTTTTCCCAAATATATAGATTTCAAATTCTTTATGTATGCTTAAGGAAATAATTTTGTAATTATATATTTTACTTTGAAATATTTTTATTTAAAATTGGAAAAAGAAAAAAGATAAATGATGACCACTGCAAACGTATGAATGGTCCGTTTCATTGCCTCGATATGATCTTTTTGAGATATTTATCTGTACAGACAGACAGAGAGTAGGGTCCCGAATCATTAATTTATGTAAAACACATTTTCTCGGACAAAGATTCGAAGTCCCGATAAGAAATTGCGTTTTCACAATATAAAGGTCAACAAATACGATTATTATTTTCATAATTTTCAAAATGTCAACATTCAAATACGTGTTTTCAATTTCACAATTTTCAAAATATTGATTTGGCAATTAGCAAATAGTACTTAAAATTTTAAATTAGATTATTATTAACACTATACATTGAAATTGGCGATGTAGTTTATGTAGACTGATGTCGATTGATTTTGAGTTAATGTTGACGGATCATGTAGACTGCTTCTTTAGTTCAAGTCATGTGGATTGATGTCGATTGGTTAGTTTACGTCTATAGGTGTTAACTATATTTTAATTGCACATTTATACATATTTATGTGTGTGTGATTAGCATGGTCGTGATTGTGTGTAAATGAAATAAGTAAAATCGTCAAACATGAGATTTAAAACTTTTCTCGCAACTACTGATCGTGATCACACTTTCCGAATTCCAAGTCAAGAAATATTAAGAACAAATAATTGACTAAGTAAATAAAAAAAGAACTCGGAAATTCATTATCGTAAGATGCAAAAAATAAAAAATAAAAAAAATCATGTCAAATTATTTTAAAAGAGAAAATCGACTGTTTTATTTTTCAAATAATTTTATTACAGAAATTATATATCCTTCAATGGTGCGACAACCATCCCCCCCCCGGTAGTACTACCTTCATGGACTCCCTCAAAAGCCTGAACTCGGAAAAAAAAATCTACAAAACTTATTTTAAATCAGTCAGTTTTAATTTTCAATTTATTTTAATAAGAGTAATTATATTAAAAATAAATAAATTAAGCACACACACACACACACACACACACACACACACACACACACACGTGTGTGTGTGTGTGTGAGAATTTGACAAATTTGAAATTCGCTCTTTCATTTTTAGTTTGTTATAAATCAATATAATGGGTTCAAATCTAACTGAGATGAAGTCAATTTAAATTTATTTTCTCAAATTCAAAAAATTCAATCTGAACGCAATCTAATATATGCCGCTTTAATTAGAATGATACTTTCAAAAATATTTTGTTACAGAATGTATTTTTAAAAATCAAGGGATTATGAGTACTCAGTAATCATTATTTTATATTCATTCCTTGAGGAAAAAATTTCAATTACAACGCAACTTTAGTAGAATACATAAATATTGTTGGATTTGATAATTTTATGAAGAGTAGGTCTCTTGTGAGACGGTCTCACGAATTTTTATCTTTGAGACGGGTCAATCCTACCGATATTCACAATAAAAAGTAATACTCTTAGCATAAAAAGTAATAATTTTTCATGGGTGACTCAAATAAGAGATCCGTCTCACAAAATACGACCCGTGAGAACATCTCACACAAGTTTTTGCTTCTTACGAAAGTAACAAAAAATTTATTAAACTACTATACTCGATTATACAAACTATTTTTATGTAGGCAGCAATATTTGTCCATTTCAGAAAAATGTGAAAGGTTTTGAAAAAAATGAATTATATTATTAATTTCAATTATTATTTTTGATAAAATAACAAACGGTAAGGTCCAATTACATGTCAAATCAATATGGGCCGCAAGCCAAGCCCACTTGTCATCGAAGCCCATGAGACCTTGTCTACCTGCAGGTCTTCTTTGGTCAAGTTTCTTCTGTTCTGTCGGAACACAAGCAGTTACTAAAATTCGGGAAATTGGAGAAGGGCGAAATGGCTTCCACCAAAAACCCTAAGAAAGCCAATCTTTTGGACCATAACTCAATCAAACACATTCTCGACGAGTCTGTGAACGAGGTTAGCTACCGCTCACTCGCAGAAGCACGCATTTGATGAATACTTTCTTTTGCATTTTGCGTTCTTTTTTGGGATTTTTTTGGTTCTGATCTGTGGATTTCGGGGTTGTAGATTGTGACGAGCAAAGGGTATCCGGAGGATGTGAGGATGAGTAATATTAGGTTGCTGATTGGGATGATCATCATCGCCGTAGCTCTTTTTGCTCAGTTCTACAATAAAAAGTTTCCTGAGAACAGGAATTTCCTCATCGGTTGCATTGTATTATATCCTTTTTCATTGGAATTTGAATTTGGAATGCAATTGAGGAGTGGACTCGTGAATTGGCTCAACTATTTTATGATGATTCTCGTCCTACGAAAATCTACGGTTATAAAACTTGAATTTTGACAAGAATTTTGGATTTTGAGTTTTCAAAAACTGCACTGACAAGTGCTAGGGTTATTGTATGTTTTTTCTGTTTAATTGTTTTTAGAACAAATATGAACTTTTTGGGCGGTTTTGGGTTTTTGGGAATGAAGATGCCCATTGATTGATTTATTCTTGTATTGAGGAACATATGAATGTGGTGAGCACTTAAGCTTTTGATGTTTTGTGGTCTCAAAAACATTGCTTGTTAAATCTTTGACACTGGCAAGTATATTGTATTCAATGGGATATTACAATTTATAATATATGTGAAGGAAAAGAACGCAATCCTATTCACCTATCCTCCAAATGTAAGTTATATCGGACCTCTCTTTGTCGAATTGACACTTGCTTGCATATCTTTAAGTTGTGGCTTAAATTATGTTTCAGCAGATTGGAATGGAGGTATGCACATATATCTGATAACCTACTAGATCATATCTATTTTAGTTGTGTTCTGGATTATTCGATTGCTTGTATGTTGATATGTCGTACATAAACAACTTCTTCTCGTTTTTTTAGCCTCCATGTATTTGAATGGAATTTATTATATTACCATGTTTATTTAATTATTCTCTGGTGACAGCAAATGCAATACTCTTATAGGCATTAGATCAAATTTAGCCTTTTAGGACACTTTCTGTTTTTTCTCTTAGAATCAATGCTGGTGTTTTTTCCATTTTTAGTTTTTCAGTATCGATTGTTTGGATTGGCTTTGCTTTAAAGCATCTTGTGGTAAAAATGGGGAGGAATTATTTACAATGACACTGTGGATCAATTGAAAGGGGTGTGATGTAGCATGTTTGAGGGTAAAAATTGCAGAGGCTCAAATATTTGTTGTGAAGTCTAGGGATATATAGCATCTGGTCGTCTTGGGAGTGTAATGACATTGTTTGCACTCTCTTCTATTCTTTCCATTTTTCATTGTTCAAGCTCTTTTACAAGAAGCCATATTCTTGATTTATGATACGATTTTGGGAGACAGACATAGGTTTCTTTTGTAGGGAAGTGACGATGAATTTCATTTTGTAATTGTACCTGATGAAATAAAGGCCAGAAGCTTGTTACCCAAGTGAACAAGCCTCTCGTGAACATCAGGAATATATCGGCATCATTTTATGAGCCTCTTGCTTTTCTGTGACAAAAGGTTCTGCAAATGATGGTACATTAGATTGAGTCAATTTAATTACAGTGGTTGTTAGGTCGTTACATCAGGACTCACAGTCCCCTTCCTTTTACTTTGTGCTGTTGGAGAATATGAGAGCTGTCATGTGTTTCTTAAATTTGGATAATCCAGATTAGTTTTCCAGATTCTATGTCTGCGATGGTTGGTGAGTATGATTGACCAGACTAGATCGCTTAAACCTGATGAAAAAATGTCATAATTAAAGCTTCTTACCCATTTTACAAGTTTCTCATAGAATCAGAACTTTACTGGTAGTTGACCCTTCGTGTTAACTACCAGATGTTTAGTGATGTTGTGATGCTATGCAGTGTTACATAGTAAAGACTGTTTCATTTCCCTGATTTTCCTGTTTTATGGCCAATCTCTTATACAAGGACAGAATTTCTGCCTACGGTGATTTATTTTAGCATGATATTACCCAAGTTATTACCGCTTAGATTAGCAATGGACTTTGCCTGCATTGAATATCTTAAATCATTTGTGCAAGCTGAACAATATGTGGAATTTGTTCTACAGGGGTCATTCATCACTACAGGATTGGTTGTCACATCAAAACTGCCAAGATTCTCAGATATGTATACCCTTATCATAGGGAGTGCTGATCCCCAGTCAATATCGGCAAAGCCTCCAGTTGAATTTACTAAAACTGTCACTCAGTGGTAAGCTATTGATTCCACCTAGGCACATATCGAAATTACGAAGGTTATTTTTTTTTTAAAAAAAAATCAATCTTTTGCATCCTACTTGTATTGATGTTTTTCTATGGATTACTTGTAGGTTTACCAAGGATGGAGTTCTGGTGGAGGGCTTATTCTGGAAGGACGTCGAAGGACTAATAAACGAGTATGCAAAAGAAGCTAAAAAGAGCAAATAGATCTATAGCTTATGATGTAATTTGGTGGATAATTTTTTGGACAAAAAAGGCCTCTGAAGATACCCAACATGGATTACAGCACTTGACTTGTGTTTCTCCCTTAAATGGGTATTATTATCTAACATTGAAAAAGAAAATTATCAGTGCTTCTGTTTGGAAAAAAGCTTTTTAATAGCTCATGCTTAAACGTTGATGACTACTTTAATGTAATGCACGTGCATACGTATCCAAACTACACTTTTGTCCTGGTACTGCGTATTCAAGCGTTGTTTAATCAAGGAAATGTGCCTTCGATTTAAATTCGACGCAGTCGATGATTGAATAGAAACATGATAATTACCGTGGAGAATTTGAGTAGAACATATAATGGTGCATTTGGATAATTGGACTCGAGCTAATTCGATGTATTTGGAATTTTGGATAGGTGGATTTGAGCTATTTTGATTTCAAACTCATTGTATTCGGATTTGTCACTGACCCTTGAGTCAGTGCATCGCTTCTCCTAAATATGGGAGAGGCCACGGTTCTAAACCCACAATTCCCCTCTCCCATGGTCAAAAATAATAAATAAATTAAGGATTTGAAATCATTTATGTTTGCCAAAAAAATTATTAATTATTAATTACGTTAAAAATCTATGTACACGAAATATTGCGCAGGTTGCAAGTAATAATGATGTACGTTCGAGAGAGGGCTTAAGACTTGTGCGGGAAAAAACGTTCTCTCTGAATATAATCTTTCCTAATTTGATTCAAAATTTTAGATAACATATAGAAACATCTTATTTTAATGATTTTATGAGTTTTGATAAGAAAGAACATAAGATCATAGGAACTATAGGTGGATTACAAATTTACAACTATAATAACTTTTATTAAATGAAAAAATTTTAAAAATACCAAAACTAATTACTCTAAATGGTTAATACTTGATAATAAATATACGACTATGTCTGGTAGAAAAAAAATGCAACCGAAAATAACAGAATCTCGATTTTGAGGAAGAGAATTGTTACAATTGAGTATCGAACTCGTCCAAAATTTGAGACTTTAATGTCAGATATCATATATCTCCAATTATATTCCCACAAAGACATGCATATGCATTTTCCATCAAAGAGATACAAGTTTAAGCATAAGGTATCACTCAGTTCACTAAATTTGAAACAATGGTGATCATACATGCATTTACGCATGAATTGGAGTACATCATCTGGATAATGAATTTCCAGTTTTCTACAGAGCCCACCAATTCTCGATGTTGTCCACAGATAATCAAATATCATTGCTAATCAGACCAAGTCTAGTACATGAATTATCCAATGATATACAACAGGCTATGCAATAAACCTGTCGGAAAAAAAGATTCCTATTATTTTTCGATTCTAGATAGTGTCCTGCTGACACTTTACGAGGTCAACGGACGAATCACGTTCCATGAGGCTGCTAGGTGTAACTTCACCAATGCTTGTAGAAAGCATGTTATAGCGGCTTTATTTTACAGAATCAGCGGCTCCCTTCGTTAACAACCATCTGCTACCTCTTACGAGTTCTTCCTTAACCATGAAAAGAACAGCAGCTGCTAGAACGCTCTGTACGATTTTCGTGCCCATACCCTTGTAAAAACCATAAAAACCTTCATAATGGATCATCTTCAGAATCGCATCCAAGGTACCTGCAAGGTGGTAAAAGCAGCTTCCAGATCTATATAACTAAGCTAATAATTTGTTCTAATTCAAGCTTAGATATATTTAATTGAAAGCAAAAAACAGGATCTTTGATATTTCACGTTCTTTACAGCTAGATGTAAAAGTAAGAAGCTAAATAACTTATCAAACTGCCATATTGGAATTTTTAAGCCCGAGCAACGGTCCAAGAGTGAATAATACCAAATTGCATCTCTTTAAGTTACACCCAAAGTGTGGCAATGATCATCTCACAAAATTGTGATCAGTTGTGTTATCGGTTTGTTAGTTTATTCGATTATGATGTGTATAGAACTATAAGTAAGACATCACATGGAATTAAGTGGTTCAATCCCTCAGGCTACTACATAAAATAAACTGCCAGCAATTACCCCCCAAATTTTGAGTATAACCATCACTACTTCAAACAGATTAAAAATTACAAGTGGATAAGGCGGAATATTAGAATAGCAAGGGAATGAAGACTTGAGACCATTTTGCCTTTGTTCTAGGAGCAAGATACCTAGTGGACAGCAATTAGCACTTTCAACAATTCTTAATTGTAGGCCAACTATGACTTCTCCCAGATTAAAAATTACATGAAGATAAACATGATAGAAAAAATAGAGCAAACTCACTGACACATCATAACTACATTAGAATTCTAAGAAATCATTATGACATCCATTGATGATGGTTCACAGCACGTATATCAAAACATTCTAAGTACTTGACTCATTTTACTTTATTCTAATGCACTTCCAAGTAGGTACAAATCCATAGTTTATCATAGATGGGTCAGCAGTAAATACAAGGTGCCTATGAGAAATGCAAAGTAAAGCCACTCATACAAACAAACCTCTGTATTGACGCCTTTTATCTCCACTGGTTGATTGTTTTGCTTGAAGTCTTGACTGCAGTAAAGCAATTTTACATTCCATCATAAAAGTATAGAAAACATCTAACTTATAAAAAAGTTTAAACTTAAACCACATGAGTAACTTTTTTCATCGGACATTGATTATTCATGTCATATTTCTATGATGTGCAGTCAGCTCAGAAACACAACAAATAGTCACAATTAGAGAAATATTTGATAAACAGTCCATCTCAAGAAAGGACCTCGGCAGATAACTAAGAATGAGATAAGATAATCAACGGAAATACCTTAACAACCAGAAGAGGATATGTTACAACCGTAGCTCCAAGTTTTGCTAAAGCTCCAAGCAAAAATACCTACCCGGACACGATAATGTTAGTAGGAAAATGGCAGGACAACGTAACTGTAACATTATGGAATACCATGTTATCAGAAAAAATTCAGAAGCTGTCCAAAAAACTACCTCCAAAGCAGTTACTTCACTGTTATTCTTTCGTCGCTTCTTCAGCCTCTTCAATAAGGTCTCATACAGCATAAATTGTATAGAAGGATTGCTCACCTGTGAGAAACAAAAGCAGTTTATCAATATTAACCTCACCAGCACTATGTTAAGTTACATTGCACGTACCATAATCAATGTGGGAAAAACACCTTTCCAAAATCCCAAAACTCCAGCCTCACCATAGAGTTCTTGAATCTGTAAATTAAAAAACCAATTAAAAAAAGAACATAAGAGTCATGAGTAGAGAAATGCAAGTGATGGGATTCAGAGTATAGTTCAACTAACTTCAAACACTAATGCAATCCATACCAAACATGTCTTTATCCGCTGATCTAAAATTTTTGGCCTACTATATCTTGAACCAGTTTTATATTTGAAAGAGAATACATATTTCTAGAGACCAAGAAGCAGTATAGTAAGATGGAACACCATTGTCAAGTAGGATAAAAAGGTATGGCTAGGGATGATTAGTCTTGGTTAACATAAAAAGTTGGCTCCTTGGGTAAAATGCTATATTCAACTCTACTTGCACTTCTAGCGTTACCGCAAATAACCTGCAGCTTTACTCATACCGCGTGCCTAGTTCCGAAAGAAGGAAGTTCTACTGCATCAAGAGTCAGTTCCTCAGAAGAGAAAGATTCCCTCTGATTTGGTTGATTTTTCTTCATATGAGTCTGCAAGATATACAACAAATAAATTAGGGCAGCGCATATTTTCTGGTAGCTTCTTTCATCATCTCGATATCTCGTTTTATTGTTTATATCTTTAAGATATATAATTCTCCTCTGGAGTCTGGAAGTTGCTTTGTGGTGCAAGTATCAAATATACAGAAGCCTATATTTTCAATTGAAATTCCTATAGGCCATCATGACCAAGATAAAACAATTCAAAATGTAAAAGGTGTACAAACAATATTTTTCAAATATTCATGACCAAAGTTTCTGAGGTTGCACCATCACCAGCTCCAGGATCCATTTGGAAGCACGATAGGATAAAATTAACAGAAACTAGATTATCGGAGCTGAGTATCGAACGACAGTTTTAATCGACTGTGCAGTGTGAAGAAGCTCATAAGCATATGTGTCATCAACAAAAAAGTAAAAGAAACAGAAGCACCCAACCAGCAGAATGCTGATGGAAGCTTCCAATCAGCGGCAGCTAGAGCCCAGACTGACTATATAGATATATACTTAGAACCATTTTAACCACCAGTTGTAGATAAAAATTATGAAGTAAAACATTATTCACCCAGATCTTTACCTGCATGCGGGTCACAACCACCCAAATAGGATTTGTAAGCAGCACATTTACACACCTGGAGTAAAGGACAAGGTGTGAATACCATTAATTGGGATATTCAAATAAGACCTAACTAGAGAATACACTAAAGAAGGAAAAACTGAAAGATGAGTTTCATCTAATTGCATTTATACATACAAAGAAGACAGTATCATCTATAGAACATTGTATATGGTAAAGAATTAAAGAACAAGATTTTCACATACAAGCATTTTTCCTACTATTGCTAATTTTTAAAAAAATGTTGTGTTAAATGTCCTTGCATGTCCAAGCAGCAAGAGAGATCAATATTTTTGTTACATAGTTGGTCCAGAAGCATGTCATATATTCAATTGATTCTTCCAAATGAACAACAGAGTGATGGCAAGGAACATAATGGATATATAAGTAAATATAATGCCCATCATTATAGATTAACACTACCTAGCATGCTCTTATACATTGACGAAAATAAAACCACTTTATCATAACTCACAAGAAGACACTTGACAAAATCTTTTGAATTGCAATTGTGCCATACTTGCCAGTGAATTCCTCATTGTTTGTAATATTACAATCAAGTTTTAAAAAAAATTTAATGATTGTTTATATATGTTGGAGCAATATATAATTCTCCAAAGAAATAAGATGTAAATTCTAAAACATGAAATATTAATGCATCTCACAATTCTGCCAAAGAAAATAGGTTCAAGTTTCTATTCATAAGGAAAAAAAACAAGTGATGTCTAACCCACCAAAAATTTATCTACATAGATTATATAACTGGATGGAAAAATTGAAGTAACTTGGTTCAAGGATGAACAAGCTTGGTTTTAAATGAGCTTGACCTTATCCCCACGCGGAAAATAGCTATAAGCCCCTCCACAAACACCGACTAACTGACGTTACAAAATAAGTTCAATTGGTACAAAATTTAAAGAAACGGTGTTCTAATGTGGAACAGAAAATTAAATTACAACTCCTGCCCCAAGAAAAAGTACAGAGGTAGTCATTATGAGGTCAATGACGTTGAGTAACTAAATGACTATAAAAACATGTAAAAATACAGTGCTTCATTAGGATCAAATGTATCAAAAGGATTCCTTGGAGAAGTGTTTACCCTGATAAAGCAGCCACCATAAGTGAGGAGAGAATTCCAACTGATCCATCACCAGCACCTTTGCTCTTCCGTTCGAGTGCAGTGGCTTCTGCCTTGTTCCTGAATATTTGATAGAAATAATAGTAAACACCCTGTACCATAAAAGGTGCAACTATATAAGAAATTAGACATTTGGACCGCTTAGGATGTATATAGCTTTAAGGAAATTTAGATAAGAGTCATAATAGGATAACAGAGTAATTAGATAATTAATGTTTCTTTGCATTTTGGGCAAATTTTCACTTTCAATTCTTAGTCACAGACTCAGTATGATCCAGGGCTTGGTGGAGTACTGTACTGGATTTCGAAATAAGGTTGTGGGTATGAATGCCACTATACGGTTTACACGAATCTTTTTCTTTACTACATAGTAGATCCACCATCCATGAATAATGTCGGATTTGAGTTTTCTTAAGTGGAACTGTGGAAGTTAACAATGTCAGTGTTAAAAAGAGAAGGTTGTCAAAACCAGTGAGTTTGTTGAAGAGAGAAAACATGGACGAGAATAGATATATGGATTCCAAATGGTTGCTGAATAACTATTAGCTAGAAAGCAAAGCTTATCACAGATAGATGCTACTTAGATAAAACCAAAATGAGAATGCAATTAAATAATAATTAATTTGAAGATGATCCAGTTACTGATAATTGTTAGTGTTAGTAGCTAGGGTTTGCTTTTAAATTCAACTTAAGTTCGAAAACGAAGACTGTTCCAAACAATAGGCGCAAAAGGAAAAATGAGCTAACATTTCACACGATTTATTATAACTGGGATGTGTTAACCAAAAAATTCCGGTGCTCTTGTGACTGGTTGCAGCCACCTGAATGTTGTCTGCTCATCCTTACATATTTGTGAGAGCTTCTAGTTGATAATAAGGAGTCACTGATTACTTTCTTCCTATTATCCAATAAAGACAAGATCCAGTAAATTTCAGTTGAATGTTATCTGCGAGCATCAGCGTGCCTAGTTTAGATATTGCTCTTTGACCTCTGAGCAATATATGGTCTCATCATGCGTTTAATAATATATAGTATAAATGTTCTCATCACGTGTGATATATGGCATGTCCAAAGACTTTATTTGAAGAATACTAATTTATTAAAAATTAGCATTACCGTGGGCCACATGCCTCCTACATTGCACACTACTCAAGAAATGCTTCTGTTGGTATAGCATATAATCCTCATCACCCCTCCATAACCTCTTTATACGAGTTTAGAATACTAGCCCATCTTTCTATTCTAAGTCATTAACAAGGAACATGACTTGTGACACCAAATAATAAGATGCAGATTATATGTAACATAGTCTTTATTGGCACACTTTTCAATATAGGTACCACGTGCTCCTTCTGCCATTAAAGAGCATGTATTGCACCTCAGATCACATCACCTTAAGCATCAAAATAAATCTCATTCCGGGTATAACTTATCCGAGCAAAAGACATTTCATCACGAAATTTCACTACAGTAAAAAGTTTGCCCCTTGGCGAAACTATGAGACATGTACCAACAATGGATCCAAATTCAAGTCTTTGAATTAAACTACTCGTGTGTAATACTGAAACTCTGACTAAAACTTAATTAAACTAGTTAGTTGAACAAACAACAAAGCCTCGCAATAAATAAAAATACAACCAAGGAAAGGTTCTTGTAAAAAACAAAAGAAAAGGAAAGCTCACCTGCGATGCAGCGGTGCCGACTAGCGACGGAGCCAGTCCTCCATACAGCCGATCCCACCCTTCGTGCTTAACAACCTAAAGTATAATCCACATCAAACTAAACGCATTACGCGCGAGAAAGGAAACAGGAAAAATATCACTATAATTGCAAATTTTTCAGCTAAAAAGGAAAAAAAAACACACACACTACACCTGATACATCTGCGCTACAGTCCCGACGCTATTTTTCTCCTTTTTCGGATCTCTCTCCGTTTGTTGCCGAGTATTTACCTAACACAATCACAGATCAACACACACTTGACTTACCGAAGCAAAAAAAAAAATCACCAACGATCAGAGAAAAAATATGGATCAAAGCAAATACGATCGGAAAATTAAGAAAATCACAGTCTGCAGAGGATAAGTAATGAGCTGAGCAATGATGCCACCGCCTGCGCCTGCGAGGCCGTTGATCAAAGCCTCCGACATGATCTCTCGCAAACTTCCGGTTAGTATCAGAATTTGGGGAAGAAAGAGAAATGACTCCAAATACTGAGTTGGCCGACGCACAATGCCGTGTGGAATATTAAGAATTTTAACGCCGTGATACCCATAATCTGTTTGACAACTAACGGCGTTAATCAGTGTTATCCATTATTCTTACAATAACCACGTTGACAATTATTTTAGTCGTTGGCCACGTGATTATATTTAGTTCTAATTAGCTACGAAGCTTCAGAGTAAATTCTAATATATTTTTCCAAATTAACTTTGTTTAATTTAGTTTTAAAATATCTTGTAATTCAAATATTGTTATTAGGGATAATTGCATACTCCACTCTTATAATTCCGAGATTGCTGAAAATTTTTTATGAAAAAATTAGAGAAATTGATTATTTTAACTCATTTCAAAATCATAATTTTAAAAATGTCATATTTTACTAAACATTTTACGTTAAGTCTTATATAATTGTAATATCCTATATTAATTTTTTTTATTTTAAATTATTTGCTCCAATTCTTTACTGTCTAGTTATTAGAAAAAAAAATAAATAAATAGGCAGATCCATGCCAATTGCCATGGACCTCATTCTACTTCTCCGCGATTGCTCTACATTTTGGTTCATTATTTCAAGTAAGTTACTTTACAATCTTTGTTCTCAATTTTATGCACTTTTAAACTTGCGTCATTCAATATTTGATAACTAATTTAAATCTAATCTTAAGAATATTTAACTCAACATAAGAGGTTCTATCGGAGATGTTTCAAGTCCACTACAACCCTGTGACATTCCATCAATTCACAATAATTAGATCATAGAACTCGGATTTATGTGATAACTTTGTATGGTTTCCAAGAACTCGGCAAAAAAATTATTTCAACAATCACCAAGAACACATAAATATACATATTTTATAAATACATACAATTAAAAAAAATTCAAACTTATTTCAACTTCAAAATATTCTTATTGAAGTCAATATATCGCGAATCTTCCACTCATTAATACATACAAATAAAAGAATTCACGCATATTTCAAAAAATTCACAGATATTTTATTTGCAATAAATCGCAAGTCATCCACTTATTTCAATTTAAAAATATTCTTAATTAAAAAAACTTAAAATTAAGGAAAAATCATGATAATAACCAATCAAATTTTTTTTAAAAAATTTAAAATCAAAATTAGAAAATTTTATTTGAGTCAATATATTCAACAATTTGACAGGACCAAAAATGTTTTGTCATATATCTATGTATATATATTATTATAAACAAAAAATTAATTATTATCTGTGTAAAAAAATTAGGTGGACAAAAAAAATGAAATTCATACATGTTTGAAGACTAGAATGGATGTGCTTCAAAGCTCCTAACCCATGGAATTGATGAGAGAAGAAAAAAGATTGAGAGAGAAATTGATGGTGAATAGGGTTTAAAGGATACCTTTGTAATTTGATATAATAAAAAGATTATTTAGATAAATTAACTTAATTGAAAGCCAAAATTGATTATAGTAATTTGGTGGATGTTATTTAAGAAAATCTCCCAAAAAATTATCTATCAACTCTTCGTGTTTTCAAATCTTGAGTACTAGTACTTTTGTCGGTATGTATTTCCAAGGTACATGTGCTCAAGATCGGCAAACACGAGAATTGATAGATTTTTTTTCCAGTTGTCATTTTTATTAAAAATATCAAAACGTGATGATTAGACTGATATATAAATTATATATCGATAAAAAAAATTTTATTATGATGACGTCTCCGGTTATTACTTTGGTAAATATTTAATTTTATAAATGTTAGAAGCCATTCTCAACAAAAAAACTCAAAAATAAAAAAAATAAAAAAAAAATCGGTTCCATCATCGGCAAATAGTAGAAGAGACACCATATATTCCTAATATTCCTTCCATGTAAAAATTAACCGCTGAGCGCCATACATATCCAGCATAGCATTTTCAACACAAACATTAACTTTGATGAAAAATCCAGATACTAGAACTTCCTTTGGATCATCCTCTGGTTACTGCGAAGGCTGTCAGCACCAAAGGCACTTGAGAATTCTATTTTATCGAAGCCAAGACCAGATCGCAAACATTTGAAACGACTGCGACTCTTCAAATCGACTATTATCTATAGCATATCCTACCATCAGTTATGAGATTACAAATTCTGGTTTGAACTGCTCCTTTAGCATCATGCAAATTTGTCACACTTGGCATACATGTCAAACATAGATGTACTTACATCAATATCAGAGTGTTTGATACAGAACTATGTTTCATCCAAAATCCAATAGCTTCCACCAACTCTGTTGCACAAGAACTGCACAAACTAGCTTTCTCCTCCTTAGGAAGTTTTTGTGAACCTTTGCAACTTTATAGCAGCATCACGCTTGGGAACGGTTCGATCCAAATCTGGAGAATTAAGGTTTTTTTGGAGAGCTAACTGATCTAAACAATGAGCCATATCCATTTCTCGCCACCTACGTTCAGATTCAACTTCAATGAATGTAACATTTTCCTCTTCAAACAATTTTCCAGGATCTCTTTTCGTAATTGTAATGAATTTGCTTTGAACGTGTTTTTTTTATCTATTCTGATGCACTTGGGTTTTGTTATTAATCTCCATTCCATGTTTAGTTGTAGAACTACTGAATTAGCCGTTGTTTCACCTTGTACCTTTGTTAGAGTTCTATGTTCTAATTTTCCAGATCAGCTCATGCACCTGCACATTCACCACATTTCCATATTCTATTTCTTTTTTGAGACTGATTTATCGAAATCTTGCCATTCCATTTTATTTTCTTTGCTTATTTTTTTTCCCAGTAATGCGTTACTCTCACACAGATTATGAAACAAATTATTTTTTTCCTGGAAAAATGAATCGTTTCAGTCTGGAAGGTATACAGAAGCTGTGGAACATCACACTGTTGCAATATCGAAAGTGTTGATATTATGGCTAGGCTCTCTTGCTGGCATGTTTACTTACATCAACTTTTCAGGCAATATCTAGGAGTGCCACTTTACATGAGACAACAATCACAGACTACAAGCAGGCAACTTACGATCTGCTGAAACTGATCTCTTCTTGAAAGTCGATCACAAGAGAAGATTCGGGATTCTCAAAATAGATGAGGTGGAAACAACGGAAAGGATTTAAGAAAATCTCGTCGACAAATGTTCCTCTGAATTTTTTCCTCGTTTTGTAAGTCCATTAAACATGTTACTATTCCATCATCCTTACTGAGAATGTTGCCAATACATCTAAATTCTGAACCGCAGGGGAATTACAGGAAGGCAGCTCTCAGACATCATCGTCTTCGCTTTCTGCCTCTTTTTCAGTCCGTCTCTGGACAGTGAGACAGCACCCGGCCAAGGAAAAAGGGAAAGTTGAAGGCATGAAACTTAGCAAGCGACTAGGCTTTATTATTATACTCTTGGTATATGGTACGTAGAATGTAAGTCGTACTCGATGAAATCGTCATCTTCAATTGCCTTGTTTTTTCCACCACTTAACTCCAGAACCGTGGGCAACACGGCGAAGTGCATCTCCCAAGTCATTTGAGTCAATCCTGTCACTCGTTTCTGTTGGGTTAAACGTGTATGAATGAGAGTAGTACTGAGATGGGTGATCACCTGAGAAGTTCTCATACGTCAAGCTGCTGACGTTGCGCAACTTGATATGGTTGGCTAAGTGGACCGTAAATGAGTGACACCATATCTTAATTGGTAATATTGTCTCTGTTGAGTACATGGCCGACGATAGGGAAAGAGTAACACTGATATGTAAGACATATGAGACAGTACCAGCAGATAGACACGTGCTTCTCCGGAATCATGAGCCTAATAGCCCGACCCATTAGCACCCAAGTAGGTGCACTCTGCGCTGTCACAAGTATAAGGAAATAATTAAATAAAGTTGTACTTTGGTTAACAGCTATATCTTTTGGTCTAATGATAAGCGTTTGATCCTAACACTGTCCCTATCAAATCTCTCAAAAATAGCCTAAACGAAATGAGGAACCAATCAGAATAACACATTTTGAACGACTTCAAGCAAAGTATTCAAATTGCAGAGATATGAAGGAGTTGAGACAAACCCTCCAGCTCTGAAGACTGTAAAAGATTTGTGTAAATTCCTTTGGACCTGTTTCAAGATAGGATATTAAACCAATGACCAACAAATTTTAGATTTATCAAAGAATTGATATTAAAGCACTCGAGACCGTAAATATGTAGATTTGAAGCTGCAAAGATTTGAACAATTTTAATGTGTAAAAGACTCAAAAGTATTAAAAGCACTCCAATCTTTTAAAGATATTGACAACTTTTGATGCACTTGCAATCATAGAAACCATAATCTCATAGAATCCCACAAAAAAAAAAAAACACCATTGCCAGTACAGGTTCAGGGCTTATCCACTGTCAAAGCAAAATTCCATTTTATCTTCAACTCTAAGAGACAATTATTTTAGAGATTCCCTTAACATAGAAATAAACATGCATCAGGGCATTAAAACCAAATCAGCAATTTAATTTCCTCCCAAAGTAATTGCGGTCAGCTAAAAACTATTAACTCCAATCAATTTCATGAAACCCACCAACGTCGGATCCACATGAAAAGGTCACTGGAGTACAGGTGTCACGCCCCGAGACCAGGGTTAGTCGACACCGGCGTTGTTTTACAACCACACAATTGAAAACAACAAGCCTCGTAGTACAGTATAAACCAAAAACCAGTCTATTTCATCATTAACTCAAAATAATCTTGTCTTACAGCGATAAATTGCAAAACGAAATAAAATGTGCTGAAGCATTGTACAACTTGAATCAAAACTTAGGAAGAACTTAAGCGAGAAATCTTCATATCTCGAAACTTCATCACCAACCCCGAAGCATGTCTTATTCATTGTCGTCTACTTGATCTTCGTTCTTATCTGGAGAGAGATGTAAGGGGTGAGTGTTTTGGGAAACACTCAGCAAGTGGGGGCCGATCGATTACCACAAGTACATATAAATATAATTTAAAACCCATATTGCAAACTGATTTTCAAAACGTAGTATATCATATCAGGTCAGAATCAGAATCGAAATGTGAAACAGAGATTATCAGACATTCAGAACAGAACGAATCAGAACAAACGAAAACACTGTTATTCATCTCGTTATCCATGGTCAAATTGTCCCCAATATGTTAGTCCTCTAAGGGGTGAGGCCAAAACACAGTTTTATACCCANTCATGAAATACTTATACAAAGTTTAAATTACAAAGAAATACATAGCAAAAGCCCACTTACTGATTTCGTTTGGATTAAAACGCTAGGAGGATGTGCCAAAAGAACTTCGTTCGAACAAGGTTGCGGAGAGCTTCGTCTTGTTCCGGTAGAGCATCGTCTAGACTGCTGCAAATGCTAAATTTTGAATTCTTCAAGTTATGGGGAGGGAGTTTGCTTCTTATATAGGCTTGAATAACAAACTATAAAGGTAAGCCCGTATCACTCCAAGAATGTCGTTGATTGCTTAATCAAAGTGATGATTGCACTTTTCTCTCCCGAATGAACGTGGCCTCTTCTTGATTCAAGATACACATCCGAGATTCATGAGTGATTTTGGTTTTCTTTAAGTGCAAATGGAGAGTGATTTTGGCTGCATGAATCTCTTCCAAGATTGGTGTACTTCCATATTGCACATGGTGATAAATGGTCAATAATGAAGGGACAATGATTATTCAAATTTTCAAGATTATGATTGTATGTAACAAAAAAATGTTGTGCCAAAATTAGCTAAAATTTCCTATGACATATATAGATTTTTTTTTTCGTTGCAAGATTTCGGGTCTTCACAACAGGGAGCTCTATTGTTGGTTAATGACAAGAAACTGACCCGCCCATGTTAGGCAATAAAATTTTTTAGAGGATTTCCTCCGCAACCAAGGTTCTCCATTTCCTGTTTCGACGGTGGGTGACCACTGCAAGGATAAAATATCAAGAAATATGCCAGATGTTGGGGAATTACACCCTCGAAGCGATGCCAACCACGATGATAATACCCAATAATTGCGGAATAAACTAATCAACAAGAACACAAAGATTTACGTGGTTCACCCAATATAGGCTACGTCCACGGAGCACTGCAACTTTTATAACTGGAAGAAATATTACAACAAGTGTATACACCAATACACTCAATATTTCTCACACTCCCAACCCGAGTATACCGAGAAAATAATTGCTCTAACTCACACAAAAGAATTCCCGCACTCAAGAAAAAAATACACTCTTTTTTTCTATGCACCCTCTATTTATCAAAGCTAAAAAGCTTTTGATTTTGGGATACTAAAAGCAAACAAGGAAGCTTAATTTATAACAAATTTCTTGAATCAACTTTTTGGAATTCCCGATGTGGGATACCAATTTTCTCACCTAACAATTCTCCCACTTGAAGACTTGCTTTCAATCACGTCTTCACATCATCATTGCAGCAGCTCATATATCCTCATTTATTCTTGCAGTCCAACTGAAGTTGAACACAACTTCAGTTTGTCAATGGTTACCGTCTTCGTGAGCATATCGGCAGGATTTTTACTTCCAAGAATCTTCTCCAGCATCAAGGCTCCATCTTCCAGCACTGATCTGATGAAATGGTACCTAACCTGTATATGCTTTGTCCTAGCATGATAAACAGGATTTTTTCCTAAATGAATAGCACTCTGACTGTCGCAGTATAATGTGCTATCTTCAAGCTTCTGACCCAATTCCTCCAGAAAGGATTTCAACCATATCATCTCCTTGCTAGCTTCTGTAACTGCAACATACTCAGCCTCAGTAGTCGAAAGCGCAACAATCTTTTGCAGCTTAGACACCCAGCTTACAACTGTACCACCTAATGTGAACACATATCCAGTAGTACTTTTCTTGCCATCCAGGTCACCACCCATATCGGCATCGAAAAAACCCTGTAAGCCAAATTTTGATCTTCTGTAGCATAAAGAACAACTAGCAGTACCTTTCACATACCTGAGAATCCACTTAACGGCTTCCCAGTGTTGCTTTCCTGGATTACTTATAAACCTGCTCACAACTCCCACTGCATGTGCTATGTCTGGTCTTGTGCACACCATTGCATACATGAGGCTTCCGACAGCAGAAGCATAAGGAACCTTATTCATATAAGCTTGCTCATGCTCCGTCGATGGTGATTGTGCTTTGGTTAGTTTGAAATGACTAGCCAAAGGAGTACTCACAGATTTAGCTTCATCCATATTAAATCTGCTAACCACCTTTTTCACGTACTCTTCTTGAGATAACTTCAAGAATCCATTCACCCGGTCTCTGAAGATCCTCATTCCAAGGATTTGCTTTGCAGCACCCAAATCCTTCATGGCAAATTCCTTTGATAAATCTTTCTTGAGTTTATCAATTTCTTCCAGACAAGCTCCAGCTATCAGCATATCATCTACATATAGCAGTAGTATGATATAAGAACCGTCAAACTTTTTCACATAACAGCAGTGATCAGCTTGACACCTTAGGAATCCATTTTCACTCATGAATCCATCAAACTTCTTGTACCACTGTCTTGGAGCTTGTTTGAGACCGTACAAGCTCTTCTGAAGTTTGCACACCATTCTCTCTTTTCCCCGTACTTCAAAGCCCTGTGGCTGCTTCATATAAATTTCTTCATCTAGGTCACCGTGAAGAAACGCAGTCTTTACATCCAACTGCTCCAAATGTAAGTCTTCCTTCGCCACTAGTCCAAGTACAGTCCTGATAGTGGTTAATTTAACCACCGGAGAGAAAATCTCGGTGTAATCAATTCCTTCCCGTTGTTGGAAGCCTTTTACAACAAGTCTTGCCTTGTACCGCTTGCTACCATCATGCTCTTCTTTTAACCGGTACACCCACTTGTTATGTAACGCCTTTTTGCCTTGCGGAAGTTCTGTCAACTCCCACGTCTGATTGGATGACAGTGAATCCATCTCATCTTCCATGGCCAACTCCCACTTGGTTGAATCATTATTTTGCATTGCCTCTTCATAAGTCTCAGGTTCACCTTTGTCTGTCAGCAAAATATAGTGAAGTGCAGGGGAGTATCTCTCAGGTGGTCTAATGGTTCTCAAAGATCTCCTGAGTTCAATCACCGGAGTTTGTGGGTCATCATCTTGTGCAGTTTCTTCTTCATCTTCCTGGTTACTGGTTTTCGATTCATTCACAGGAATGTTTGTCAATGGCACTTCATCAGTCTTCTTGACTTCAGGACATTCATTTCCAGCTCCAATGTCTGACTTGTCCTTGTACAGAAGTTTCTCATTAAAGCTTACATCTCTGCTCCGAATGATTTTCCGATTTTGTTCATCCCAGAAACGATAACCAAACTCATTATCTCCATAACCAATAAAGAAGCACTTCTTTGATTTTGGATCAAGTTTTGTTCTGCTTGCTGAATCAATATGAACATAGGATAGACATCCAAACACTTTCAAGAAAGAAAGGTTTACTTCTTTGCCGCTCCAAACCTCTTCGGGTATTTTGTAGTCCTATGGTACCGACGGTCCTCTGTTGATCAGATATGCTGCAGTGTTAACAGCATCAGCCCAGAATGATTTTGGCAATCCAGAATGCAATCTTATGCTCCTTGCGCGTTCATTCAAGGTCTTGTTCATCCTTTCAGCTACACCATTCTGTTGAGGTGTACCAGGAATGGTTTTCTCCATCTTGATCCCGTTCTGTGCACAATATTTCTTGAACTCATCATCTTCATATTCTCCACCATTGTCATACCGTAAGCACTTCACCTTCAAGTTTGTCACATTTTCCACCATGGCTTTCCACCTTTTAAAGGTCTCGTAAACATCAGATTTATTTTTCAGAAAATAAACCCAAACTTTTCTACTCGAATCGTCAATGAATGTGACATAGTATCTCGAGCCTCCAAGGGATGTCACAGGAGATGGTCCCCATACATCAGTATGAACCAGCTCCAACTTTGCTGCTTTCGGCTCTCTACCGCCTTTTGAAAAGCTCACATTCTTCTGCTCTCCAAAGATACAGCTTTCACATAGTTGGTGTTCAACAGTCTTTAATTCTGGTAGCTTTCCTTTTGACACCAACATCTTCATTCCCTTCTCACTCATATGTCCAAGTCTATAATGCCATAGACTTGAATTGGCTCCAGCATTCACAGCTGCTAATGTGTCTCTGCAACTGGAAGTCATATACAGTGTTCCAGTTTTCTTTCCTCGAGCAACAATCATGGCTCCTTTGTTCACTTTCCAGGAACCATCACCTAAGGTCACATTGTGGCCTTCATCATCGAGCTGTCCCACCGAGATCAGATTGCGTGTCAATTTTGGTACATGCCTGACTTTGTTGATTTTCCAGACAGATCCATTCGACATCTTTATTCGTACATCACCCATACCAACAATTTCCAAGGGGTTTCCATCAGCCAGGAAAACTTTTCCGTAATCGCCAGCGATGTAATTATCAAATACATCACGATCACCAGTGGTATGAAACGAAGCTCCCGAGTCCATAACCCAAGAATCAACAGGGCTTTCCATGGATAATAGCAGAGCATCATGTACTTCATCAGTGACAGCATTGGCATTATTCTTCGTTGATCTGCAGTTCTTTTTCAGGTGACCAGTCTCACCACAGCTCCAGCACTTCGTATTCTTTTCAAAGATGTTTTTGTTTTTTCCATTTCTTGACTTGGATCTACCGCGGCATCGGTTGGAACTCCTTTCACCACTCCTGCCTCTTCCTCTGTTATCAAGATTTAGAGCAGATCTCGATGATGTTGCTTCACCCGAGTCTTTCCTGTGAACTTCTTCAGCAAGGATTTGATCTCTAACATCATTGAGTTGTAGTTTTCCTTTTCCAACAGAGTTGCTAACCGCTGTCCGCATCGGTTCCCAAGTTTCTGGTAAAGACGCCAGAAGAATAAGTGCACGAATCTCATCATCAAATTTGATGTCCACCGATGTCAGCTGGGAGACAATCGTGTTGAATTCATTTATGTGTTTTGCCACCGAAGCACCTTCTCCCATCTTCAAGTTGAATAACTTCTTCATGAGATGTACTTTGTTGTTTGCTGATGGCTTCTCGTACATGTCTGACAGAATGGTCATCATCTCCTCCGTGGTTTTGGCCTCCGCCACGTTATGCGCCACGTTCTTTGTTAGGGTCAATCGTATGACACCTAAAACCTGTCGGTCAAGGAGCTCCCAATCATCATCCTCCATCTTTTCCGGTTTCTTTCCTGATAGAGGTTGATGGAGCTTCTTACTGTACAGATAATCTCTTATCTGTAACCGCCAGAACGAAAAATCTGTTCCATCGAACTTGTTGATTCCTGGTCCCGATCCATCATCTCCGGCCATCACTTCTCTAGCCTTAGCAAAAAATCTAAAAAATCTTTTCTGATGTGGAAGATCAGACAAAGCTGCAACCACAAAGCATACTCAGAATTCTTAAGAATTTTCACAACAAGGCTCTGATACCAGTTGTTGGGGAATTACACCCCCGAAGCGATGCCAACCACGATGATAATACCCAATAATTTCGGAATAAACTAATCAACAAGAACACAAAGATTTACGTGGTTCACCCAATATAGGCTACGTCCACGGAGCACTGCAACTTTTATAACTGGAAGAAATATTACAACAAGTGTATACACCAATACACTCAATATTTCTCACACTCCCAATCCGAGTATACCGAGAAAATAATTTCTCTAACTCACACAAGAGAATTCCCGCACTCAAGAAAAAAATACACTCTTTTTTTCTATGCACTCTCTATTTATCAAAGCTAAAAAACTTTTGATTTTGGGATACTACAAGCAAACAAGGAAGGCTCAATTTATAACAAATTTCTTGAATCAACTTTTTGGAATTCCCGATGTGGGATACCAATTTTCTCACCTAACACCAGATTCATACAAAAAAAATTTAACCTGGCACTAAATAAAGGTGTAGTCCACTCACAAGAATCGTATAATTTAACATCCAGTTATCCGTTTTCCTTTGTCAAATCAAATTATTCGTGATGAAAATACTGCTATATAGATTGCATTTGTCCGATAAATATAGGTTGTCTACTCACGGAACCCCCGCCAAAATTATTTTATAAATATTGGTGTTAAACTTGTATCAAAATCATATAATCCTCTTAAAAAAAACCCATATTGTCCTGCCTGTAAGACCATGCATTTATTTCCGAGTTTAATCCCATTTTCTTAACAAACACAAGCTTTTTCACATCAGAATACTGCTCGAGTTAATTTGCATTGTTCTCAATTTTGATCCTCCATAACCCGAATTCGAGAATTTCTCCATATCGTATTCCCATCGAACCAATCACGTAGTTGCCAAGATTCATAAAATTCCTTAAGACATAATTGATATATCAATCAAAACATGTATATAAATATATTAATATCAGCTGGGATTTTTCATGTGTTCGTTGACTATTGTGAAGTGATGTCCCACTATTATGAACACCATCTTCATGCATGAATCTAGAAAGAAGGAGATATGAAATGTTTCTAGCAGATTAACTCTTGCCTTACTATTTGTTCAGAATGATTTGACACAGAATTTTTCCAAGGTGATGAATCCACAATTTTATTCGAGTTGGTCTATTGACTATTTGAAACTCGTGTCTATCATACATTAAAAGACAGTGGAGAAATGGCAAACTAATTCTGTAAATTGACATGTGTGTGATTTTTCCATCATTTGATCAGTCAATTTTGATCTCAATCTNTTTTTTTTTTTTTTTTTTTTTGCAACTTTTTTTGTCCTCCGGATTGTGGCATCACAATCAGACCAAGTTATAGGACAAATTTGACTACCTTTATGGTTTAGGGGAAATTAAGTCTATAACACCACTGTCTTTTGTTTGCACAAAATAGGACTCCCCGTGTATTGTTTTCAAACTTGCCCTTTATGTTCATTATGTGGAAATTGTAGAATATTGATATATTATTTTTTTTAAAATAGAATATTGATAATTGAGCATGCTGTTTATATATCTGTGTGCGCGCGCGCTTCTGTTGTGGTGATAATATACTAGTAGCCTGTTAAGTTTACTTGAGATGTTACATGCAACTTGGAATTATTACAGGAGGGTTGAGTGAAATTAATCCAATCTTATATGTTGTGTTTGGATTGGTGCTATTCGAAAATTAATGGATTTTCGATAATAATTTTTTTATTTACAATGAAAATAGATCAAATCTTAAATTTATACTTTATTTATTTACACGTTAGTGATACAAAGTAGGATGAATTTTAAATGAGCTCATGAAATAAATCCTAATTAACATGAAATACTATATAAACATGTAATGAGTGAATTTGAAGTTCATGATCTTGTTTTCTAAACAACAAAAATACATTTAAATATATATCAAATCCATGAATTTGAAATCCGACAATCCAAACACAATCATAGTGAATTTCCTTATGAATTATGGAGAGATGTTTGCTTTGGTTATGTTTGGATTGATAAATTTGACATTAGGGTATAGTTTGGTACATGGGACAAGAGAGGGATTGATAAATAATATTCATTATCCCACGTTTGGTATCTTTTTAGAAAGCCCCGTGATAAATGGTTTTATACAAAGATAATGTATCCCTTTTATGACATGTGATAATTTTAATTTAATGATAAAAACACCAAAAATGACTTAATTGACCTCGATATATAAAAATATTAAACCCTATCGTTCTCTCATTTTACCGCCCCATCAAATAAATATTTTTATTTATTTTTATATATTATATAATATGATAATTATATAAATGATTTTTATAAATCTCAATAAAATTATTAGTATCACTCGATTAACCTTAAAAATTGATATTTGACTTGACTCACAAAATCAAGGGCTCAATTATCATATTATATAATATATAAAATTAGGTAAAAATAGATAAATCATACAAGCACTGTCGGCGCATGAACAGATAAGAAATATGAACTCAAGCAACAACTTTGAAATTATAAAATTTATTATGATAATGTTAATTTTGTCATTACAATCTAATATATAAATTTAATCACTCTTATTAAAATCATACCAAACATTAAATATAATATCATACATCTTATATATCCTTAACTTATCCTTATATTATATATCACACGTTTATCCTATCATGTGTACCAAACTATGCCTAAATACGTTAAATTTAAGATTTCAAATTTATTTGTTTGTTTGAATTTACAAAATTCAAGTAAGTTTTAAATTTTAAATAGTCAAGAATTTTTTTAAAAAAAAAATCAATAGTATAACTTGTGACGTATTTCAAATACATCGATCCAAAATTAGGATCATTTGAATTACATTCTTTAAATCTATTTTTCCAAATTAAATCATATCATTCCGTCCAAATACAACCTTGAAGTCGAAAACGACAACTTATGAACTACTTTCTAATAAAAATTATTCAGTTTAATTACATGACATTAAACTGCTAGATACAGGCCACCTTTCATGTTGAAGAAGGGAATTAATTCTTCATAGCTTTAAAATAATTAAAATTCTAGCTTGATAGACCAACACATGTATAATAATTCTTGACAAATTTGTGACTGAATGCATTCACTTATTAAATACCAGTTTATTCCTCACCGCATGCTAGAATTACATATTTTAATGCCTATTGCGTCAAATTTGGTGCAGAGGTGGAAAATAACGCAGCCTCCATTGGAATAGATCATTTTGGTGCAAAGGTTGAAGATGACCTAAAGATAGCGTCTAATCAACTTGACTAGGGTTCTTTTAGTCCGAAACTTTGATCGCAGCCGGAGAGAGTGTGTCTCATCGGACGGACGTCGAAAATATATATAAGAATCTTTGTACATGGATGTTTGATTTGTATGTTCAAATTCCTAAAAAAAGATATATGGTTATATGCATGAATGGTGTTATACATATATATCTATACACACACACACACCAATTAGCAGGTAGTGACATTGTCAAAATATTTGACGTGTGTGGTCGTCCGCAATTATCAGATTCTTGATAATTTGAATATTATGTCACACAATTGTATAGATACTATGAATGTGCCATTTTATATACAATAGAAGTTGTCAAGTTGTGTAGTTTATTTTTTAGGCTATTAGGAGCTACGAGAGAATCGTCAAAGTTTTTGCCCTAGTGTTCCATAATATTTAATTTGTCGATTGTGGGATTTCCTTGAAAAAGGGTTTGGAAAACAAATGGAGGTACAAATTACTTTATTAATTTAATTGGTTTGTAATAATATAACTTAAATGATTCTTTATATACAAGGGATATGTGAAATTAACTGTTTGAATTTAATTATATATATATATATATGAGTATTATTTTTTCAATTTTTTCCAAGAAAATTAAACTAGTAAATCGAGTCCAAATGCATCAGCTTCTTTTTCTAAAATCACTTAATTATAGTCATTTTAAAGGGTTTTATTTTTTTTAAAAAAAAATCATATTGAAGGGTTTTCAACACAGACAAATTGTTTTTTTTTTTAATACGAGAATCAACAATATATGTGAGTTACTCGGAAACTCTAGGGATGATATAAAAAAAAATGGGTTTGACACGAGTTTGGCCAAACCCGAGACCCTCCCGTCACCCACTATATAATTTTTAATTTTTTAAAAATTATGATTTTTTAATTAGTCACTACATAATAAAAAAATATTTAAAATTTAATAAATTATCAAAGTCACTTTCCAATTTTATAGCAATAATATTTAGGGAAAAAATATTATTATAAATTAAAATCTATTAATTTATATCATACTCGTAAAGAAAAAAATTTGATAATTTTATATTTCCATATAAACCTATTATAACAAAATACAGTTGTTTCAATCCTAAAATATTATGAACTAAGATTAGAGATTATAATATTTGTTATTCAATATAATAAATATATATATAAATTTTAACAATCTGGGCTGGATTTACTACAAAATGAAAACATCTAAAAAATTAGATTGAAAATAGTGAAAAAATGTAATTTTGGTCTTGTACGTTGGCCTTAATTAGTACAATTTTTGTCCTTTAAGTAATCATAATTCAATTTTAGTCTGTTAATTTTTGTTAATGTTTTGCAATTTTAGTTCATTTTTTAGAAAATGGTGATGTAGTTGATGTCATGTCAGCACTCCATAAAAAGAAGACTAAAATTACAAATTGCAAGAAATTGAAAGATACGAGACTAAGCTCGGTTTTAACAATCGATATTATCTTACAAAATCGTGAGGAGCTAAATATATAAAATTATTATAGCAATTTTCGCTGAAAATAATTAGTACCTGTATTTAGGGTTTACTACTTTGTTCTAACGCATTTTGCGTCCGAGTGGGTCTCATGTGAGATCGTCTCGCGGATCCTAATCTATGAGATGGGTCAACTCTATNAAAAAAAAAAAAAAAAAAAAAAAAAAAAAAAAAAAAAGCGTAATGAATACTTAGAAAATGACGTGTATTTCCACTACTTTGTGAATTCTTATCCAAAAATATGTGTACCCATTTTATTTATATAATAAAATTAGCATTTCAAAATTATTTTTCATCACTATTTAAAATAATAGAGTTTAATACGGTATCTTATTCTAAGTAATACAACCTATTTCCAAATTTAAAATGTTATGAGTGCAATAATTGTTTTTACTTGGTAGACCAATCGAAACATGGTGTTTGAAATATATAGTTGAAAAATAAGAGTTACGCCATTATCACAAAATATAAATTTTGATAAAACTATAAGCAATCGATCTTACAATTGGTATCAAAGTAAAGATCACGTGTTCAATTCTCAATGATCGCAATGAGTACGATTATTGTGATAGACCTTTGGGGTGTAATAATTTCATTTGTTTAGTAGAACAATTGAAACAATGTGTTTGAGCTATTGTATATTTGGAAATATTAAAGTTGTATCATTATTACAAGTTATAGTTTTTGATAAAGCGATAAACGCTAGATCTTAAAAAAACACATATTATTAAAAGGAAAAATAGCTAAATTTATTATCTATGTTTTTTTTTTGGGTTTGGCCCTCTAACATGTTGATTCACACATAATGCAACTAAAATCTTGAAAATAAGAACAAATTACACATATCATTTCATTTCCAAAAGATATTATCAGAAACATTTCTTAAAAATAATTTCTCTAAACATAAGTATTTATAATAAATCATAATTAAAGACATACATGATAATTTTAACATTAAAAAAGCAAATGATCCTATAATCCAATCAATTAAATAATCTGACCATGTACTTATTGATTTGTAATAAATCACAAAATTAGGATTAATGTACATTCTAAATTTTAAATTAAAAATAAAAGTTGGCACACGTGGACAACCAGAAAAGACGGTTCTGCCGTTTTATCATAAATTATATTTTAATTAATCAACCGAGTTTTTAATAAGCTCGTCTTAAAAATAAGTTAATTAAGTAATTATTAAACTTTGACATCCTAAGTACCCATAATTTAGAAGTATTTAATAAATAAAGTTTGTATAAAATAAGCGCGACTTCAATTTTTTCTTGGGATTAGAGGAATGACAGCCGTCTTACAGAATGTAAAAAGTTGGCCACTGATGCTTTCAGAATTTTTTACCAACATTTTATTTTCATATTGGCAGAAAAATATCAAGATTCATAATGAAGATAAATAACACATTTGACTAATTATTTTTCTAAAGTATTGTTAAAAGTATTTTAATCTATCAAGATTTGTGTATGAGTTTTTAATTTATTTACAATTGCGATTTTGATCATATATAACAGTCTATTTGTTATTTTTGTCATGTATATTATTTAATTTCAATCTTAGTTCGCAATATTTTTTTTTGAAATCATTTTCTGATGTAGCGTTGGCATTCATGTGTACAGTATACTTTATATCTATATTTTAGATGAAAATTAACTAAAATTAAAAGATAAATAAATAAGACTCAAGTTTAACAATATAAATTATCAAATTTGTCTAAAAGAAAATATAAATTTTATTTTCTTATACTTATGGTAGTGCACAATGCACCTACTTGAGTGCTACTTAGTCGAGTTGTTAGGTCTATGAGTTCCAAGATATGTGTATTTATCTGCTGATATTGTCTCATATTTTTTAGAGATCAGTTTTATCATTTTCTTACTATGGACTATGTTCCTGAAAAGACAGTATTATCCGTTAAGATCGGACATCACTTTTTTACGGTTCACCTAGCCAACGAAATGAAGCGGCACAATGTCAACAGCTTGACACATGAAAACTTCCAAGAGACACTCTTCCAAGTACTACTCTCATTTATATACGCTTCACTTGACGACTATCTTGCAAACTTGCAATCAAATTTGGTTAAAATTATTGCAGTTTGATTTTCGAAATTGTATTTTAAAAAATTGATGTGAGAATTTTTTTTATTGTTATTATTTTTTAATGTGGTCATATAGGAATATGTTGGTCAGTTACGTGGTATCACATGTAATATTTTTAGATTTTAACAAGTATAGAGTATTGAGGTAGAATGTAAAATATAATTGGAAAAATTACATTTTTTGTTCTGTATGTTTGTTTTTTTCATAATTTTAATTATCGATGTTGTCAAATTTTAATCTTAATTTGTTAATTTTGTTTTTTTTTCTCCTTATAATTTCATTTAATTTAATTTTTTGACACGAAACTGATGTGGATCAGGTAGCACCAATGTAATATTAGACAAGAAAATCATCCTGATATGCATCGAAGAATCCAGGGAAAATCCTTGTCTATGTTATCCTCAACTTAGATTTGTGGCAAAATCTCATAGTATCCTTCTCAATCTTATCTCATAAAAACAATCAACTTTTCTGGATTTTTTCTTGTTCCCTTGGATTAATAAAAAATTTCTTCTGTATGTTGGGAAAATGTTTTATGAGTGATAACTCTGTCATTTTCAGAAAAGGAAAACAAGAAAATGATGGGAATTTGCGAAAATTCAATGCATGACAAAATAATATCATACACTTCCCAAGGACATTGATTCATCTATTATCGAAAAAAGTTAAAAACAAATTCAATAATTGAATGCTTTTAGTCGCACCTTTCTATCAATCCACATACCCAAATGTTTTTGGCCATTAGGCAACTCCCACGGATATTATTCAATGGTACAATCAAACACAAAAACTCAGGTCAGATGGTCTCACATGTTAATTTTGTGAAACATGTATTTTATATGGATCTTCCACGAAAAAATATTATTTTCTATGTCAAATATATTAATTTTTATTGTAAATATAGACATGAGTGATCCATCTCACGAATAAAAATATATGAAACCATCTAATGAAAAACTTATTTATAATCAAAATAACAATTTTTATTTTTATGTAATCAGTTTTCGATATCAATCATTAAGCAATGAATCTCATATATTATTGATATGGCGTTGATTTGATTACGACAAGAAATTCATGCATGCAATGAATATAAGTTTTTATAATAAAAAAATATTAAAATTATCAAAATACAATGAATATAAAACTAAAATTCAATTTCGACGATGTAAAATATCAAAATTACTTTGAGTTCCATGTACATATTTATGGATATTTTTATTTTATATCAAAATTACTTAGAGTTTCATGTACATATTTATGGATATTTTTATTTTGTAATAAACAATTCTTGATATGCACAATCTGTCTTGATATGAACAATCTCGTGAATCAGCCATTCAGCATAATCTTTTCTGATTTGTCATACTTTTGGATGGTGATCGATCATGGTTATGAGTATGTCTCTGATCCTAACACATTTTATGAATTATATTTGATACCTTTAGCTTTATTTTAACTACTAAATATTTATATAAAATATTTATTTAAAGTTTTTGTGTCTATATAAAAATACTTTTTACATTTATGCGTTTTTTTCCCTTCAAGGAATTGTATTATTTTTGAAATTTATTAGCAAGTTTTTCTCAATTTAAACTTATGTGATGAATTTTTATCCAGATTCGGAAAAGAGATTCATTAATTTCTTAACTAATTATTTTCTTGCACAAATGAAATATTTATATTTTTCGTTATATTTGATGTATAGATAATTAGTTTAGGCAGTTCAACATAGTGGTAATTATATTTGAAAAACAATTCTATTACTATTTTGATAAAAAAAATTGTAATTTTGATCTTTTATATATTCTATCTTTATAATTTTGTATTCAAATTTCATGTCAAATTTTAGTTTTATTTCACAAATTTTTTTGTCATTTTGATGTGACATTTACGTAGCACTAACATAGTGTTCCCTTAATTAAAATACAAAATATTAATATAAAATATATGAGGTATGATATGCTGGTTGCCTCTTGTTGAACCTTGCATAGTTGTCACAAGATATTCATCTTATTAATATCACATCAGTCGATTTCGAAAAATATATTGTATTGAATTCTTGTAAAATAGTCACAAAAACATATTTTGAAATATCACATCAGTCGATCTAAAAAAATTATATTACATTAAATTCTTGCAAAATATTCATATATATATAGAATATCAATCTAAAAGGCATCATATGAGATCGACCCCATGGGGGCATTTTGTACTTGTATTAAATTAAAATTTTGTCGTGTTTGTGCTAGGTTGCAACTTTATGTACTCATAAGTTGTCCCTGCCTACTATTTTCCCCTTTAAGTCTTTTCCTTTAGATATATATATACGTGTGTGTTTGACTAATATGAACACCATTTCCATGCATGAATCTAGCTAGTGAGAAAGGAGATGAATTGCTCCCGACAAACTCTTTATTTCTTACCTTTTTATTTTTGGAATGATTTGGCACTGACAAAGTATCCAGTAATTGTACTCGAGTGGCTCCATATATATATATATATATATATATTTGATATGCTGAAGCACCTACCGTGTACACCTATGTGAGCATTGATGAGGTGTCGTTCACCAATTGGATACACAATTTTTCTATATTTCATCACATCCAATGGGTGAGTGACACCTCATCGGTGCTCACATAAGTGTACACGGTAGGTGTGCAGCATATCAAAACTGTCTATATATATATTTATATATATAATATTTCAAAACAAAATGAAAATATAAATGAAGACATGACAAATACTACTTTCAAACATTGGAAATAAATACTCATGGAGACTTTGGAAATAATATATTTCATAAATAACTTGGTTCGATAATGGGCCCTGAAATGCCACACGTGTATCGTAATTAAAATGGAGGAAAGATATATATTTTGTATAAATAAAAAAATAAAATTTTATTTTGATCATGTTATCAATTAATGAAAAGCTAATCCCAAGGTTTAAGAATGAATTCCCTATCCTCCTTCCATGTTTTAAGTAAAACAATCAAAATTTTCTCGAATAATTAAGGTCGGAAATGCTTATTCGATCCATTTTCATTTTTTTCTCTCGTGGAGTATATCAATCTTGGCGTAGAATGATTTTGAGTAGTCTCTTCGATGATGCGACAGAGATATAGCTCTAATGCGAACTTACGTGTGTATCAAATATAATTAATATATCAAAATAGCAACAGTAATACATCATCATAAAAGTAATTATTTTGTAAATTTATGATGAAATGTTTCAAGAAACATATGAATATATATGTGTGTGTGTGTGTGTGTTTAATACTATATATAAAACAGATCAACAAATAATTTCAGAAAAAAATGAGCTATCATCATCAATATCATAAAAAATGTCACGCTCCGGACTCGGGCCCGCGCCTGCGTGACTGCACAATGGACCCTTATAACAACTATTTCGTATTCGTCATCGCTTTACGAAAATGATTAACCCAGATTGGTATAGAAGTCCATTGTACGTAAGCCCATTATCAACTCAATTTAAATCTTTAATTTTTAAGATGTTGGAGAAGTGTATCACAAAAAATAGTAAAAATAATCGTGAAGATAAATTCTTAACTGATGGTTGAGCACCATGTATGAGAATACATAATATGTTATCATAAAATAATCAAAATCGTCGTATGAATCAGTCTGTTTTGAGTTTTAACTATTTATATATATTAAATTTGATTTTAGTATAATAAGTTTTTTTTCTTTTTTTAGTCCGTTTATTTTTAAATACAGCGTCCGAACATTGCTAAAGTGTGAGATGTTGCATAAAAACTCTTGAAAAAATGATTGAAAGAGCAAATACAAAACAACTTCTTGTACTAAATCAAAATTCGAATACTTAAATGACAAAAATTTAAGTAAGACGATTTTTATAATAACAAATATTGTATGAATAACTAAGGATCAAAGGGTTGTATTTGAAATTAGATTTGTTTCACCACTCATAATAACGAAAACTTCGACAACAATAATCATTAACCATACAATAGGTTGCGCAACAAGTGATTAAACTATATTACATATTTATAACATGATATTGTAAACAATATAATATAAGTTGGTGATGATGACGCTCGTTAGCACTAATTCCCAATAAAAACTGTTCGATATTCTTGGCATTATTAAAGTTAAACTGCTACATACAGGCCACCTTTCATATTCGAAGAAAGGAAATTAATTAATTTTTCGTAGATTTTAATTAAACGTCTGTATATATATGGGAAAATTATAATTTTAATTATGTTATCGATTAATTTATAGTGTAGTTCACTAATTTGTTTTTATTATTTTGGTTCTTATTCATCGGAGTGCTGACATCACTTAAAAATAATTAAAATCACTGACGTTATAACATACATCACTAATGTTCCCAAAGCCATATGTAGCAGCCCTCATGTGGTAAAAAGTATAAACTTGAAAATTATTACAAGTTAATAGATTGAGACCATAAATTGACCGATAATGTGATAAAAATGAAAGACGTGCAAGTTAGAGAAGCAATATATATATATAGACACACACACACACATATATCTCTTGTGAGACATGCAAGTTAGAGAAGCAATATATATATAGCAGTTCTCTTTTATTAGTGAGATTGGTCATGAACCCTGCTCGTATTTAAAATAAAAATTAATACTTTTTCACGAGTGACTCAAATAAAATATTTGTCTCATAAAACTTACTAGTGAAACCGTCTAAGAAGAGTTTTTTGTCGTATATACATATACACATACACACGCATATTATAGTAAAGAATCTGGGAAATTTTGTGACAAAATTACTTATCTCAACAACCAGTTTAATTTATTCCTCACACCATGCCAGAATTGAAGTATTCTAATGCCTACTCCAACTGCTCAAACTGCCATATGTTCTCTGTGCTGCATCGTCACCAAATTATAAATATTCACGACATTATCATGATAAGATTAAACTGTGGAGATAATCATCTATCTTGAACTAAATGATTCTTCGAGAATCATTTTTAGTAATTCTTGCAAAAGATGAGTTGTCCAATATTAAAGAAAATTTTTGGGTTCGTTTCTATCTATTACTATCATACGGTACACTATATTAAGGTATACCATAAGTTGACTTCAGTAGGTGTTTTTAGTCGGAGACATCGACCATGGCCGGCCGGCCGGAAGTCGAATTCATGAATGAATATATGCCGACGGGAATCTTGTATATATGTATATAGGTGTGTGTATACACAAATTAGCATGCAGCTGACATTGTCAAAATATTTGACGTTTGTGGTCATTGATCATCACAATGATCAGATTCTTGATCATTTGAATATTATGCAAGATTGCAAAGTGGTATAGATACCATGAATGCTCCATTATTGAGGATAATATACAATAGAATTTGCCAAGTTGTGTTTCTTTTTTTGGCTATATTACGAGCTATATGTGAAATTTGTCAAAGTTTTTGCCCTCAAATTGTTCCATGTATACCGTCGATTTTGGACATTTATTATGATAAAAAAAAAAAAAAGGATTTGAAAAACTAGCTCGCTAGCTAGTAGACAAATTACTAAATCATAATATAATTTGGTTTCTAATAATTTAATTTGATTATTTAACATATATGAGGATTATATGAAATTAATTGTTTGGATATTAATCTATTATAATATGTAAATGAGAGTACATCTTTTTCATGGTGCATTCTCAAGAACGTTAGGAGAAATCGTTCGGACAATTAAAAGTTAATTATTTTTTAAAAAAAATTAAAAATTGAATACAAATATGTCTACGTTAAAATAATTAATAAGTTTAATTGCTTAACTTAGAGAAAACATATGGATTTCCACCCCATTGATGCAAAAACCACTTAATTGAAGTTTTTAATTAAATCTAGCTAGATCGTAGACTTTACAAGGGGTTAGTCTTTCTAAAAGCATTTTAATACTTATAGAAGGCAAAAATTTGTGTGAGACGGTCTCACGAGTTGTATTTTGTGAGACGGTCTCACGAGTTGTATTTTGTGAGACGGGTTTCTTATTTGGATCATCCATGAAAAAATATTACTTTTTATGCTAAGAGTATTATTTTTTAGAGTAGGTCTCTTATGAGACACTCTCACGAATCTTTATCTGTGAGACGGGTTAATCCTACTGATATTCACAATAAAAAGTAATACTCTTAGCAACAAAAGTAATATTTTTTCTTGGATAACCCAAATAAGAGATACTCTTAGCATAAAAAAGTAATATTTTTTCATGGATGACCCAAATAAGAGATATGTCTCACAAAATACGACCCGTGAGACCGTCTCACACAAGTTTTTGCCAACTTTTTATTGTGAATATCAGTATGATTGATCTGTATCATAGATAAAGATTCGCGAGATCGTCTCACAAGAGACCTATTCTACTTAGAAAACGACATGCATTTTCACCCGATTAATGTAAATTATTATCCGATATGCGTAGTTCCTCATTTAATATATATCATTTTTTAAAAGAATTTCAAAAATATATATTATTCTTAGTTAATATAACCTATTTTAAAATTTAAAAACACCCTCGTATTATTAAAATATTAAATGTTTTTCTCATTCAATGTGCGTGATAAAAAAAACAGATTCATCATGACTCATTCGCCGTCTAAAATATCAAAGTCATACATATTATGCTCCTTCAATTAAATTTATTATTAACTAATTTTATTTAATTTTAAAAGTAAAAGACAAGAAGCCAAAAAACGAAAGAATCGAAACAAATTATGTGTTACCGTCTAATGTTTCTTTTCAGTTATTTGGATAGAATTTAATTTCGGTTTTGTAAGTTCATCATAAACATTTTTTTTTATTTTAAACAGATATCTATTTATTATTTTTAGAAAATAAAATTTTTTTTTTTGGAAAATAGTCAAATTCGTTCTCTTTAAGTTGCCTATTTTGATTTTAATATTTTAAGTAGACAAAATTCGGGAACAAAGTAATTTTAATTTTGTAAGTTGACATTTTTTGAATTTTAGTATTGTAAATTGTCAAAGTTTGGTTTTCATATAGTAAATTAGATTATTCTTTGGTCCTTTTTCCACTCGAAGCCACTAAATTTATCAAACAATTATCTTTATTTGGCATCGACCATGCTCTCTTCGCGGCTTATATGATGATAATAAAACTTATATTACACACATTAAAATCTACATAAGGAAAAAAAAATATTAATGTTATTTTTCTTTATTTTCCTTTTTTTTTAATGGATTTTTTTAAAAAAAAAATGCTTAATGGACTTTATTGTAACATATTTTCAAAAATAGATAAATTTTTTATTTTTGTTTTCTTGTGCAATTGATCAACTCTTTCAACCTATTTCTCTTTTGATTCCTCCTTCACTTTTATATTATAATGATCTTCTAAATACTTCCCACCAAACGACGTAGATTTTATGTGGGCTACGTCGGACTCTAGGGTGTCAAAAATGAATCTGACCTTATTCGACCTGAAAATATCAAGTCATGGTTGAGGGTTATCGGGTTGGACATAGGATTTGACCCAAAAAAATAATCGAGTTCGGATTGTGTTGACATGAGTTTTTTACATTTTTTATATAGAATTAAGAAATATAGGATGCATTTTTATATATTTTTTTTGAATTTTTTATATTTTTTTACTGTCAATGTCATAGATTTTTTAATGTAATATTTATTTGTAAAATATTGATTTTTTTTAGTAAATATACTTTAAATTTTCTACGAGCCGACTTTCAAGTTTATGAATTTGTTCATAAATTAGGATGCTCAAATGTTTATTTTGTAAAATATTGATTTTTCAAACAATTTTTTGAAAAGTATTTTGTGATGTTTGAAGAATTTTTTATTGTTATTGATCTCATAAATTTTCATCACGTTATATTTATTTTATGAAATATTTGAATTTTTTAATCAATTGTTTCTTTCATGGAGTACTTAATAGTTTAAATAAATTCTATTATTAAATTTAAATATTTAAAAATATGAAACATAATTATCATATATTTAGACTGTGTTTGTTATTATGTAAATGTGTTTTTTTAATTTTTATTTAATTATTTTGTTAAATTATAAAATAATAACGTTGCATAATGAAAAATCATATATATAAAAAATTTACAAAACTTTAAAACAAATAAAAAAAAAGTTGGTGGTGTGGGTCGGGTTGGTGTTGGTTTGGGTTCATAGTTTTTTTTTTAAAGATATAATTTTAGCTCCAATTTTTAAATNAAAAAAAAAAAAAAAGTTGGTCGTGTGGGTCGGGTTGGTGTTGGTTTGGGTTCATAGCTTTTTTTTAAAAAAAAAGATATAATTTTAGCTCCAATTTTTAAATTTTAAATAATTAAAATATTATATTTTGTCTACTGACACCCTCTAATCCGAACAATTAATAATCTAACCAAGTACTTATTTTGTGTAAATCACAAATTAAAATTTAAAATAAATGGCTGGCGCACGAGGACAACTAGAAAAGACGGTTCTGTCGTTTACCAATATTATTTTAATTTATCAACCGACTTTTTAATCAGGCAATCTTAAGCATCGGTTAAGTAATAAATTAATAAAATATTGCTGTCCTAAGTAGCCGTAATTAAGAATTATTTAGTACCTAAAATAAGCGTAATTAAGATTCCCATTAATTTTTCTTGGGATTAGAGGAATGACAGCCATCTTACAGAATGTAAAAAGCCGGCCACTGATACAGAACCTTGACATGTCTGCATTTAATTCACCCAGCTTGATTTTTGGTCCTTTCCCAATTTCTTTTGTATCCCTTTTCTCCCCCTTCATGTTGATAGATAATTAGAGACATCGACTTAATAAATTTTATATAGATGTGAGACTCTTTATAATATATGTTGACTTGATTCATATTTACAATAAAAAATAATATTTTTTTCATAAAAATTAATATATTTTCATAAGTCACATCGGGTCAGAGATTTATTTTATAAATCGACATGTGAAACATTCTCATAAGATTTTTTTTTTAATTTATCAAGATTCTTCATATATCAGTTTTTTTATTTACAATGATAAAAATAAATTATCTTAAATTTACCTGTAATATATAGTAATTGTCCACTAGATTTGATGGGAAGCAATCATATCATTTGCATGGTTTTGGTGCGAACGATGATGGATTATATATATTTTTCTTTCATGTAATTTTTTCTAAAGTTTTATTAAAAAAAATTATAGTTATAGATAATTATGATATCTATTCTTATATCATTTATCATTGTCATCTGATCTGTTGGGTGCAATAAATATCCCTACTTGTTAGAGCGATCGAACCGATGTGCTTAAGTTACTGTGCGCTTTAAAAGATTTGAGTTGCACCATTACCACCAGCTATAGCTTTTGGTAAAGCTACAAGCGCTCGGTCCTACAATTGGTATCAGAGCCAAGGTCACGGGTTCGATTTGATTGCAAGGAGTGCAATTATTGGGAGGGAGATTGTTGGGTGCAATAATTGCCCATGTTTGATAGAGCGATCGAACCGTGGTGCTTGAGTTGCTGTGCAGTTTAAAAGATTTGAGTTACACCATTACCACCATCTATAGTTTTTGGTGAAACGGCAAGTGTTCGGTCCTACATGATCTTACGAATCAAGCAATATAATGTCAAAAAATAGTAACGTGGATGTCTTAAATACAAGTCTTTAATTATGTGAGATAAGTAAAATAAACACAATGTTTTTCCGGAAAAACAAAAAAGAAAATAAGTTGGTAATATATTTTATTTAATTTCAAAGATAAAAATAACATTTAGAAAAATAAGTCCAACGTGACTGACGGGTGGCCATTGTTAAATAAATGGAAACTGAGGTGGACAGGACAAGAAAATCGTCCTAATATTCTGTGTGGATATATATCGAGTAATCCAAGGAAAATCTTGTCTGTGTTATCTTCAAACTTTGAGATTTGTAGCAAAATATCAAGGCATCCTTCTCAATTTCATAAAATAATCAACATTTCCAGATTTTTTTGATTGTTTCCTTAAAAGGAAAAATGTCTTAGATTTGGTAATCCTGTAATTTCAGTTGAGTGACAAATGAAATGATAGTTGAAGTTATACTGATTAAAATGAGAAATTTTCAAAAATAATTATGAAAGTTTGTCCAGAAAGTGTTTTGGTTGTTTAATAAATCAAAATTTGTTATATATATATATATATATATATATATATATATATATTTGACGTCACATTAATATTACGAGAAAAATCCCAATAAATGTGTGGGGAAAAATAAACTTTATGTGATATTGATAGGATGAATTGAACTCCTAACTATTTGTAACACTCAGTTACTCCACCAACTCGAACACCATCTTATTGGAAAGAAATGAAAAATTTTTGGAATTTTTTTAAAACTTGAATATCATCATAATTATTATAATTTTTTTTAAGTTGATATATAACAGATATAAAATTCAGTTGAACTTAGTTTATCTAAAAAAAATTAGAATTTATCATTTTTCAATCCATTAATGTAGATGCTAACTTCAAACAAATTGGAGACATATTTGAGTTAACGTGACTCTAAGGAGTGTAGCTCCACTTGTATTTGAAACTATACACAAATGCCTATGATTATTGGTAATTCAGGACAAGTTCAATAGATAACGGAGATGAAATAGTTGTTGGATAATGGTTAAGACACCCTATCTTTCAGACAATGTACATAGTTTGAGATTCCACGCAGATGCAATTTTCGTTCTATAAATTGACCTAAATTAAACTAAATATTCAGAACCAAATCGACCCCTCCCTTGATACATCTCTTAGATAAATTCAAATATTATCACTAACTATACACACTTGAACTAGATATTCAGAACCAAATCAATCTGACTCATTTTAAAATAAAGAACAGTTTTTTTTTGACATGGTTTCACGGATTTTTTTTATGAGATGAGTCGATTCGAATTATATTTAAAGTAAAAATTATATTTTTAGTATAACTTTTTTTTAAAAAAAATCAAATAAAATTTTAAAAATTATCTTATAAAATTAATAGGTGAGATCAAATTCATTTGCAGTCATAATTTTATGATATGATTGACACGCGCCATAGGGTGGAAATAAATGGACACGTAGGTACCATGCACCTAATCATAATTGGTAAACACCCCAAAAACTAAGAATATTACCCCATTAGTCCTTTATATATTAATTTCACTTGGTCAACCAAAATCATTAAATATTACCAAACACATACGTTGCCAATATTATCACTATCAGCACTAACTATAATTCTAGCACCAACCACCTCAGCAAATGCATGAACCCAAAGTCCTATATATACCCCCACTCGTCTCCCGCTTTTCCCACCACTCTCACTCGATAACACTCAGTTTCAGCGAGCATGGTTTCGCAATCTGTGCCTGTGGTATCGAAATGCACCGTTTTCCCCGACCAGAAGTCGGCTATGGGAGAGCTGAAGCTCTCTGTTTCTGATCTCCCTATGCTTTCTTGCCACTACATCCAGAAGGGGTGCTTGTTCACGAGGCCTCCGATGCCCATGTCGGAGGTGGTTGCTCTGCTCAAGTGCGGCCTCTCGCAGACGCTTTCCCAGTTTCCGCCGCTGGCGGGGCGGCTTGTGACGGATTCGGACGGGTATGTTTATATTCGTTGTGATGATGGTGGGGTTGATTTTGTGCATGCTGATGGGTCCCATTTCCGGGTCGTGGATTTGCTGGGGTCGGTGGATGGTGATTTGCCGGAAGCGCTGAAGGGGTTCTTTGCGTTTGATGGGATGGTGAGTTATCACGGCCATTTTAGGCCCATTATGGCGGTGCAGGTGACGGAATTGGCGGATGGAGTTTTCATCGGTTGTTCTGTGAATCACGCGGTTACGGACGGGACTTCGTTCTGGAATTTTTTCAATACTTTTGCGGAGTTGAGCAAGGGGGTGAAGAGGATTTCAAGGGCGCCGGATTTCAGCCGGGACTCGGTTTTGATTTCCTCCGCGGTTCTTAAACTCCCCGCTGGCGGGCCCAAAGTTACTTTCTCGGTGGATTCTCCGGTGAGGGAGAAGATTTTCAGGTTCAGCAGAGAATCGATGCTGAAGCTGAAAGCCAAGGTTAACAACCAGAAATGGGAAATTGACGCCGGAGTCGACGCGGCTGAGCTAATGGGCAAATACAGCAACGATACACTCAAATTCCCCGACGAGAAGAAAACATCATTTCCATGGCTGAGAACCGCCGTCTCAAATCAGCTGAATCAAACCGAGATTTCATCTTTTCAGTCCTTAAGCGCGCTGCTATGGCGAGGCATCACTCGAGCTCGGAAACTGCCACCCTCCAAAAAGACGACGTTTAGAATGGCGGTGAACTGCCGGCACCGCCTGGAACCGAAGCTGGACCCTCTCTACTTCGGCAACGCAATACAGAGCACCCCAACATACGCATCTGCCGGCGATGTCCTGTCCAACGATCTCCAGTGGTGCGCGGAGCAACTGAACAAGAGCGTGGCGGCACACGGTGACGCCACCGTGAGGAAGGTGGTGAAGGATTGGGAGCGGGACCCACGGTGCTTCCCATTAGGAAATTTTGACGGCGCGATGATAACGATGGGGAGCTCTCCTAGATTCCCGATGTACGATAATGATTTCGGGTGGGGCCGACCGGTGGCGGTTCGCAGCGGCCGGGCCAACAAATTCGATGGCAAGATTTCGGCTTTCCCGGGCCGGGAAGCTGGTGGGAATGTGGACTTGGAGGTGGTTCTTGCGCCCGAAACCATGGCGGGTCTTGAGTCCGATCCGGAGTTTATGCAATATGTATCGGGTTACAATTAGGGGAAATGTGGGGAGAAGGGAGTGCATCGTGAAATATTTAAAAAAAAAGATCTATAACTCAATTTATTTAAATGTCCTTGTGTTTTAAGTATAAATACATCATTAAATTTGATTACATATATACATTTATTTTAAAAAGAAAATTTCGACCATGTTTTGGTCGACCCAAACATGAATCGACCATTGTTTGGTCGACCGGTCGACCAGACCAAAGCAATTTGGTCGACCAACAATTGTTTGGTCGACCAAAGACCAAAACTGGTCGACCAACAATTTTTGATCGACCAGCTGTGGTCAAAGACCAAAGCAAAATCCTCGGAACAAGAGACTATCTAGAACCCGAACCCGGACGGGAAAGATCTCCGGAATACAGATAGAACATTACTAGAACCTCTTGCGATTTGGGAGATGGTATGTCACTGATTCATTGAGATATGTATTTATAAATATTCTCGAATCATCATGCAGAGAATCTGAGAATATGCACTGTAAATTTAAGTGATATTCCAGATCTTTAAGCAACTTAATTGATTTTCGTTTTCTTACAAACGAGTCATCTGCCATGTATCTATCTATAAAAGATCATACTATGACAGGCCTGGAATCTAACATTTCCAGAAGCGGTAAGAATTGGTGGTAAAAACTCCCAAACTGCTTCTAAATTGGAACTTTTGTGTGGTTATAAGATATCCATAATATCGATTTTCATCGTTCAAGTGTCCCAACTTTTGCTGTCATATTTCGAGATCATCAATACTAATGCTACGATATAAATGAGACGATAATGAACAAGATAGTAAGGAGCAGTTATCTCCAGATCTTGAACGCTGAATATAATTTGGCCATGAATATAAGTCTAATACACCTCAATAATCCAATTTTTACTCGACATGATGTAAGATTTTTTTTTATGTATTTTTCTTTTTATTCTTATTCTCAAATATTCGCGATGTCGAAACGCGAAAGGCACATATATATTTTAACTGTCATAGTTGCTAGGAGGTTTGGTGATATCAAAAACCTTCTTAAATGTTCTAACATTCTCTTGCGATAAATAAAATGTTGTAGAGTGCATGACGAGACGTACTTGATTCTAGGAGAACTTGCGTAATTTTTAAGTACTCATGCAAAATAAATGGAAATAATATATTTTGTAAACTATTAAACGGAAATGGTATCAANCTTCTCCGGAGGTGAATATAGTACATGTTGTGAGATAAATATTTTATTTAGGTCATTCATAAAAAATAACAAAAAATATTATTTTTTATTTTAAATATAAGTAAGATTGACCCGTCTTACGAATAAAAAACTTTTAAGACTTCTTTTCTAATACTCACATTTTCGGAATCGATAGGCAAATGTTGCACGAGAGCTTACAAATGAAAATGAAAGCATATGTTGTTGCGAACATGCATCACATCAGATGTTGTTCGGTCGAAAAATTGCGGGCGTGCGGCCATGCGTCACTTTGACACCAAATTACGTGAAAATGAATCTGACCCTTAATCAAATAACGCAGATTTCAATTTGCTCGTTAGTTACGTTATGAGCTTTTTGATCGATTCTGAAGAATTAAAACTAAGTAAAACACTGAGATTTCCCACCAAAATCCTTCAAAACAAAATCAATAATTCAATTATGTCATCAATGATTGATTTCAACGTTTTTTTTATGTACAAAGGATCGTAGATAAAGATAAGTGATTAACTAATGACTAAAGGAAATGAATTACTTCAAAATGAAAGAAGCTGGAAATTATTTACATGCAGAAGACAAAAATGGCAGGAAAGTTCTTGAAATATTCAGGGTAGTCCGAAGTTTGTAGATTATGAGTTCTGTCTTTTTCCCTTGAATCTCTTCCACTTTGTTCGATCTCTCGAACTCATCCTTCTAACGTGTATGCTACATCTTCTCTGATCGGTTATTTCTCATTGAAAAGTTCTTGAAATATTCAGAGTATTCTTGTTGTAGATTATTATTCTTATTTAGTTAGATTTAAATGATTGTGATCAAGATAAATATGACATGATTAAGTTCAATGAGGTATTGACTCTTATGAATGATCTATTTTCTCATATGATTTATAACACTTATTTATTTTCGTAATTTGTGAAATAAAGAAAAAGTGGGACACAAATGATAAAAAAGGTAATGGCATTTGTTACTCAAATTTTTTTTTAATGACCGTCTATATAAAATCTATAGTCTTTAAAATCAGAAACATAACTTCTAAATCAATAATCTTTGAAATCAGAAACACAAGTTCTTGAAGCTGAAATACAAATAAGATAACAATCAAAAAATAACATATGAATAAACATAAATAGAAATAGGATAAAATTACTTGTAATTTATATGTTCGTTGTTTTGATTTTTCACAAGACCCGTGAACTCAATTTGCCCGGTAAAATAATGATTGATAGATACACCGATGAAAAAAGTTTCCTGGACACTCGTACAATTTTTTAAGGTTACATAAATATTGATTTCAAGTTTGTAACAACAAAACTATTTGACAAGAAGTTTAGAATAGTTATTTTTAGTAATTACCCTTATCCATAATAACAAAACCGTGTGACATCAGATATTAAATCTAATTATTTTTGAATAATTATGATAAAATTTTAATTTATCTCACATTAAAGTCATTTTAATTTTTCTCTTCAAATTCAATCAAAACCAAATCTTTCAATACAAAAGAAACCTAAGATCATATCTTGAAGAGCATGTAATAATTATTAAATAACAGCTCACTTAAACCGGTTATTCACCGTCAAAACAGAACACTAATAACACTATAACAGTGTATTTTGGAACGTAAGCAATAAAGGCACTAGTTCAGAGTGCAGTGTACCATGGAAACAAAGAACGTAAAACTAAAACTTGAAGCATTTGGCAAACAATCCCAAGACATCCCAAAACTAACAAAGAAGACACAGCAGTGTACTGTAACAACAAAAAACTCAAATTCAAACTCCGAACTATGTAATGGAAAGAGCCAAATCAGAACCAACATAAGCCTTAATCGAAAAGACTAAAACCCATATCATCATCAGACTCCTCGGCAGGCTCTTCTTTCTTCTCCTCTTCTTTGGCTGCTGCAGCTGGAGCTGGAGCTGCACCACCATCCGAAGCTGCCACTGGAGTAGCTGCAACAGTAAACTTGCTTGGATCCTGCATAGTTTACATTGAATTGAGTAATCAGGCAAAGGTTGCATCATGAACCCTAACTAAAAAACAGTAACATGACTACATACAGCAAGATACTCCTTTATTTTATCTGCTTGTGGGAAGGAGTAATCAGTTTCCAGCGCAATAGCCAAAACATTCTTGTAGGCATTAATGAACATGTGGGGTGCTGCAGCAAGGGTTGGGTATGAGATGGCAAGTGACAAGGAAGTGACCATGGACACACCAATGGCGAACTTCTCGATGAGATCATCTTCAGTCAAATCAAGCACCTCAGGGCTGAAGACCGATCCATTATCATAGACAGTCGAGACAATTAGACCATATGAGAATGGCCTAATTCCAAGTTTTGCAAGCAATGCAGCTTCAGAGGAACCGACTTTGTCACCTTTCTTGATAAGTTCCACAGGGGTGATAATTTCAACAGTACCCTTGTTGATCTTAGTTGGAATGTTGAGAACCTATAATGAAATATCTTTAGAAACCATCTAAAATTACTAAATTAGGGAAATGCAATAACGTAGAAAGTGATCATAAAAAGACCTGGAAGAAGGATGTTTGTGATGGATCAAGACCAGTGTTCCCAGGTGGGACAACGACATCAATTGGAGCCACCAGACCAACACGAGCAGGAGCTCCAACCTGTGGACAATCAAGTAGGCAAACCAGTCTATGAATCCGAGCCACCAGACCAACACGAGCCAATAAAGTTCGAAGACGCAACCATCAAGAGCCTTCAAAGGCACAATTTTCATTTTCCATTCATTTGTTTCTAAAATACACTAAAAACCTCATTTGCTTTATATCTCGGATTAAAAAACCAGTAGTGATTTTCTGAGCAAAACTAAGTTCAAAATATGAATAACATGTATACACACAAAAATTAAAGAACAATAAATTGATTAATTTTATATATTGACCAAAAAATTAATATCATTTTGCTCTTGAACAGAAGAAACTAGCACTCGGATAGGTTCAATTTAGGGCACTAACATATCACCATGACAATCACCCTAGCAGAAGAAAGTGTGCACGAACATGGACATAAAAACCTTTGAAAAACCAATTCACCTTGTACTTGGCAACTTCCTCACTGACTTCCTTCAGGTCACCCTTGGTGAAGATGAGTCCCACATTTCCCTGTCCAAAAGACAAATTAGAGCAAAATTTCACTAAAAAGTAAATCACTCGAGCGTAATGCAATAACAAACTAGGCTCCAATCCTCCATCACAATTAAAGAATCAAGATATAATTGATCTATAATTAATCTTGTTAAGTGGAAAGCATATACATTAAATCCCACGATTGTATTTTGCGAATTTTTGCGCTCCACATAAATGTACAAGGACGTCAAAAAGTAAAATATAGAATAAAGCTTTAAAACTTACAAAATGCAATAATCAGCCACTGGAAATATATATATTCGGCATGAAAGGTGTAGAAATGTATATATTTATCTTACTACGTGATTTTCAAACATAATTTTGTCACACAAAAGAATTCACATTCAATTGATCCATAAGAATCCATAACCAAGAAATAAAACTGATTAAACAGACAGAATGGAAAACAAAAATAAAAAAATGATCTTTCAACTCACGACAAGGAGCGGGATAAGGTTCAGAATGGCGTTGTTTCCAGTCTTCTCAGCATGAATCCTTATGCTCCTCTTCATCATAGTATTCTTACCCATGAGCACCACAGAATCACCCCTCAAACCCTTCCTGATGTTCTGTAACTGATTTGACCCCACATTATCCGCCGCCGCAATCAACACCTGAGAGTATTCGTCAAGAAGTTTGCAGAGTTTCTGGTCGTACGAGATCTTCTTGTCGGCCTTGGAAACCTTGGGCGCCATTGATAATAAACTCTAAGAATACAAGTTAGAAAACACCTACAAATGTTAGGAAAAAGAGAAAAATTGAGGGCCAAGACGCAGCGACGGGCTATGCCAAGGCGGACCGCGTAGGCGCTGTCACTTTAACCTCGATTCACGTTTGGGTTTCGAGATGGCAACGGCGTCAGAGGAGAGAGCTTTCGTGGAGAAAGGAGAGCAAGCGGCGGATTTATATAGTCAGGGTTTATACTTTGACCTAATTTGGACGGTGGTGATGGCTTTGATAATATTTCATCAACGGTTGAATGTTTTTGATGGACGATAGTGGGCTGGGCCGTGGGTAAAGCCCATACTTTTTATTTTTGGGTTAATATATATATGTATACAAACATGAGAAATAAATTAATTAATAATTAAAATATGACCAATTGCAGTCTGTGTTTATTAAGTTTGTTTTCATAATTTTGATTTTATATTTCATCATGTATTTTTAAATTTTTTTTATAATTTTACTATTTTCATCAGAATTTTTTGTGTGACATTTTATATGTGAACTTGACTATGTCATATTGGCGTNTTTTCTCTTTAAAATATATGATAAAATTATTTCTCAAAACTCTGAATTATTTAGTATGTGCATATTTATATAAAAATAAAGGACCAAAAATTTCACCAATATTTATTTAAAACAAAATTAGTCGTCACTTGTCAATTTATCAGAATAGATTAAAAAATGATTTGAGTTGATCATCATGATGTATGGAGAGAAAATATGTTTAAATTTTAAAATAAAATTGTTACGACTCGTCAACTGTTGATGGATGTAGCTGACTTTGATNTTATATATAAAATAATATTTTTTTTATGATTTGAGTCGGATGAAATTTGTGAGATCCGTGATAATTTTTTGAAATTTACGTTGTTCTATAATAATTATTAGTTGAGAAGTGAGAATCGGAATTTATAAAATTGGATAATTTTTTGTGTGAGTTAATTTATGATGAAATAAAGAACCTTTGCATTATAAAAATAGTTGCTGAATTAGTTTTTTTTTTATTTTATTTACAAAAATGTATTCAAAACTAAAAACATCGATGCTTTTGGAGCTTGCTTTCTACAACGTGTCCCGCACTGAAGTTGATGTTTACCGGCAAAAATCCGGTGCCGATCAATGACCATGGCGGCGGCTGGCGCCTCTTCGTACCGTGATCGGACGTCGGAGTTCGTTTCTATATCGAAGACCTTGAGAAAATTTGGACGAAATGCAGCAACTCCGCCCCAATCCCAATCAAACCAAGACTCGATTGCTGCAACTCCGGATCGGTCCGAATTCAACAAGAACGCCTCGAAAATCGGTATTCGCATCCACCAAACCTCGCAGAAAATCGACCGTTTGTCTAATTGTAAGCTTCACTCTCTCGTCGAACGAATAGTTCTAGCGGTTTTGCTTGGAATTCGGTTGATCCCTTGCAATTGTTGTTTCAAAATCAGCTGGAATTGGTTTGTTTGAGGTTGTAAAATCATCGAGTTCAATGTTATATGAGCAATTTTTATGTTAAAACCTTTTCAATTATCTTATAGACTACAAGGTTCATGGTGAATTCGAGAAAATGTTTTAGCAGGTAAAACGAATTCCATGAGTTGCTAAAGTGACATCAAAATGAATATAATTGGACATTCTTCTTCATAAATTGAACACAACATGATTCCAATTCTCAGTGTGGCTATCTTTAGATTGTTTCACGAGGAATTTTTCCTTCCAAACTTCAGCATATACCACGCTGTTCTATCCAGAGGAAGTTTGGTTGTTTATCGTTTTGAATGACAATTGACAACTGATTCCGAGCATAACCACAAAGTTTTAATATCGATGCACTAATTTTTTCTTATCATTCTTGTTTTATTTTCTTTTTATTCTCATGCTTGGATTGGTCACATTTAAACTTATAATGTCTGTGTCTGGGCATAAGTAACCAGGTCACTCGATTAGTCGTATGCCAATTTTGATCTATTTTTTTCTTTCACCACGATTCCACTTTTAGATGTCGAACAACTCTAAAAGGGTAGTTTACCGGTCTCTTATGTTGGTGCTTTATCACGAAAGTTTCATCTTTTTATCTCAATTTTTGCTGCTGTTGATGGATGTTTTTTATTGAATGCATTTTGATCTTTCAGTGTTCATTGAGAAGGAAAGCAAATTCATGCTATGCTTTTTTTTCTATATCAATCTTGCTAAGTTTTTTATTCTTGCTCTCAATCCTTGTGGAGAGAGATTACTGGTAAACTTTTCAGGCCGAAAGTAAAATATGTGTCTTTCCTTTATTATTTTTTTCCAGATTTCTCTTATTGGCACTTACTGTTGATTATCTGTTGTCTCATATCATTCTCACTATATCAGAAATCCTTTTAGCAAATAACAGATACTATACCATGATGAACCATCGAACTTGTAAAACTATATTAACACCAGATCAGCGCATCTGTTAACTACATTGACCCGACATTAACTTATTTTCATGAATGTGCAGTGGCCAGAAGTCATCAATATTTGATGATCGAAGTAAGGAAAATGAAGAACTAACAACTCTGATTAAAAATGATATTACTGCACTCAATATAGCTCTTTCCGACATGCAAACTCTTCAAAACATGGAGATAACTAAAGGAAAGTATTCAGGGGACAAAATTGTTCATTTGACTGCTGTTAGTGATGATTTGAAGAGCAGGCTCATGCATGCTACAAAGCAGTTCCAAGATGTCTTGACCACTAGAACAAAGGTACATTTGGTATGGTGGATTATATTACATGTTTTTTTGGGGCATCATCCTTCTCATCACCTCGGTTTATTACTCTACAGAGCATTAAGGCTCATGAGAACCGGAAGCAGATATTTTCCACAGTTGCCTCAAGGGAGACATTAAAGCATCCCCCTAATTCTTTGACAGAACCAGCCCCTTGGTTGAGTTCAACTGGTACATCAGAAACGAATACACAATCATCAGCGTAAATTCTTTTCAGCCGTTAAAATTTAATTGTCAATATTGTCCTCATAATTAACTTGTGATAGAAAAGATCACTTTTTTACACACATCTCTAACTATTTTATATGTGCCTATTTTCTGCTCAACAGTTTTTTAATTAATTTTGATTTAAATTATAATCTGCAACACGCCATGAAAGGCCCATTATAACACAGAAACAATCATGTTACAGTTTGATGTCTCTCAATCTTCTAATTGTGAAATTTTTTTCCAACGTACAATCTGATCATCATCATCTTCTGTTTTCTTGCATTTCAGATCAATAGGAAGCGGGGTTCAAGTTGGCAGCCAACTAAGGTATGATCTGGCACTTGATACATTACAGCTTTTTACGTAATCGTTTGTGCATACTTTATTCTGTTGGTAAAGTTATTAAATTGGATGGACCGTTGTCTTATACTCTTTATGAAATTTTTATGTTGGATGTACTTTAATCACAGAGAAATCAATTCACACCTCTCCATGTGATACCTAATACTAATCTAACGAGAGAACCGATAATTTTTTTTTGAAATCCCTAGGAAAAAGAGTCTTCATCTATCATGCAATATCACCCAGGATTTGTGAACTTAAGTGAGTGAAAGTCGCCACATCTACCAGGAACAAAGAATCAAATATATTACTTATTGAAAAACAAGAAGAAACTCAAATTTACTAGGAAAACTCTTCTTGAAAAAACAGCGGCAAAACAAGCAGATTATTTTCATGCATCTTCTCAAAATAAAACAGACAAAGAATCAAATATATTACTAATTCAAAAATAAGAAGAAACTCAAATTTACTGGGAAGACCTCTTCTCGAAAAAACAGCGGTAAAACAAGCAGATTATTTTCATGGAAAATTTTTCTCAAAATAAAACAGACACAGTGAGTGGGTATAGCTTACATATCCTTCTTTGTTTGGCTCTTCATAGTTTATAAATATTCAGAATTGATGATTCAAGTCAGTTGTCCTTTTCATGTTGGAATCCTTTTTACTCCAGTAATTGAGAGGACATGTCCTTGAAACTATTTCATCACTCGTATGGTGTACCTGCAAATCATAACAGTTCTCACCCGAAAACCATTTGTAGTTGTTCCCTTCATATCATTTTAACTATTCTTTTTTTGAGAGAGAATCATATTTACTATTCTATTATTGCTTTTCTTGGAGCATCCTTGTTTGATCAATTATCTTCAATATATTGTACCGAATCGATCTAAAATGAAGATATATTTGACCAGACAACATATAAATATATGCCTTTCTATGAATTTTCTGAACAGTCCATCTTTTCCAGAAAAGCCACTCTTTGTATTTTCTTCTTCCTTGTAGCTGCAATCCATATGATTGGAGTACTTCTTGACTCTGATATCCAGTATATAGGCGAAGAATGGCAACAGATACCAACCTGTCCCATCAAATGGAAGTGTCAATGTTGCAACAGGTGGTTCCAACTTCCAAGGCAGGATAGTGTATCTCAGAGCCGAACAGTTGCTCTACAGAATGTGGAATCTACAATTTCAGAACTGGGTGGGATTTTCACTCATCTAGCCACAATGGTTGCACATCAAGGAGAGTTGGCTATAAGGTAATATTTCACCTTTTTCCGTGTATATAACAGATGATTTGCCAGTTTTTGTCAAAAAGACTATGATAATCTTATCAAGCAGATGGAAAACCACCATGATTTAGAAAATACAGCTCATTATGCGCAACTTGGGAGCTTTGATGTTTGGATTTGCTTTCTTAAAATCAAGGACATATCTCAGTCCATGTTTTGAATGTAATTTTTTTATTATAAGTTTCGACAAACAACCCAAGTGCAATTAAATGATTGACCACGCTCAATGAAGATTCAAATTTTGGGTGGATTTAAACACGCAGGATTGACGATAACATGGATGAATCACCGGCAAATATAGAAGGTGCTAGCAATACCTTGCTGAAATACTCGAACAAGGTATCATCTAACAGGTGGCTCTTGATCAAACTTTTTCTGGTAATTATTTTGTTCATGACCATTTTCATAGTTTTCGTGCTTTAATGTTTTCCCCGACAGGCGACAGCTACATTTCTGAACACATGCAATTTTTTTTGTCTTCCCTGCTCTGCGGTTCGGGGTTTAATGTTGGTCCTGTATATAATAGTGAGAAAATTGTCCATGGTTTAGAATGAATATCTCATCGGGTATTCTTTCAAGTCCTTCACAGTATAATACAAGGAAGACAATTGAAGCCAATAAATGGTGAATGGAATCTACCGTTTTTTGTTGTATTTAGTGATCTGTCTTCTGCCATGATTGAATGGAAATACAATTTATTGTCTTTTAAATCACAAGCATATTGCTTAGTATCCAATTTATCATGAAGCATAAGTTTTAGCAAAATATTTGAAATTTGTGGTCTTAAACGGTTTTATGTGTATAATATAGCTATATCCGGCAACTCAATAAGATTTGAAATTTATTATGCCATCACATCAATTACAAAGTACTTTCCATGCATTGAGAACACCCCCCTAAATAGTTAAAGTAAATCGACCAATCTCCGTCCAAAATTAATTTTTTTCAAGGGAAAAATGTAAGAAAAATTAATATATATGACATGATAGTCTCCATTTGTGAGATTTTAAAAAAGGGCACATATTGTGGATAACAAATATGTCACCATAAAGTTTATATATTCCAAATATATATTCCCGAAATTTAGTGACACGGATACGGAAATATATCCAAAAATATTTATTTTACATGATATTCATAGTATCAATGCCCGTTTTGGAAAATTTATCCTATTTGCAGAATAATAATGAAAAAATTTATATTCTGAATCTCTATCATCTTGTTTTATCCAAATATTTAGCCACTTACCAGCTTATAAGATATAAAAACTTTAAAAAAATTTAATCAAATGTCCTCAGAAAATAATTAGTTCTTTTTTTAAAAAAAGAAAAAAGAAAAAAAAAAGAGCGAGAGTAATTAATTATAATTTTTAGTCAGTTATGACACGGTTGGGCTTTAGTTGGGTCTGTGGTCAAATGTGTTTAGCCCAACAATTATTTTAACCGAAGTAACGGCCATAAAGAAGAGAAAAAATTGGATATTCCCGGATTTAATTCGAACCAGGGGATAAGATATCCGTAAACTTCCAAGTTCCAAAGCTCCTTTTTTCGAAACACTTCAAATTTCGATCAAAATTCGAAGCCACGCCCTGAATCTCTATCCCCGTAAACTGTTCAAATTCATGCGTTCAATGTACGTAGGATTTAGATAAACGGATCATTCGCTAATTCCATTTTGCTGCGATGAGTTTGTCCACAAGTTTTGGCGGGATTTTTGGTACACCATTGGCGAAATGCAGCTCCTGTAGTAGCACTCGCGTACCATCTCCCGCATTCGGGCTCTGCTGGAGCCTTGGCTCAGTTGGGTTCTCGAGGTAATTTGCTGATTAATGTTTTCCGAGTGATGTGATCAATGTTATGGAACTGAGTTGCGGTGTGTACTTATGTGTGCTTAGGACCGCGTTAAGGGGGAATTTGAGGACTATTTGCAGACTGAGTGAGACGGGGACTGAGCCCGAGAGTAATAATGATGAGGTAATTTTATGGATTTGTATGGGTATAGCTTTAGCAACTGTGCATTTGTGGGTTGTGCTTCGTATGTTTCGTGTTCTCGGATACAGTTTGTATCTTGTCCAAGTGTGGTTTGAATTTGGAAGGATATGATTTGATGGAGAGAATGATGTTAAGTAGCAGAAGGGTTCTACACAGTGGTGAATGATCCGAGCCCTTTATGGAAACCAATGGTTCTTCTTGTAGATTTAACTTTCAGTAGCACATTACGACGTTATCACGTTTTGGGGTTGCTGAATTGCAGTGCTATTTTCTAGGATGACAACCAATCTGCCGAGTCAGACATGCTTGAGACACAAGGCATGGTAAACAATAACGAATTGGAAACGATTGATGCTCAAGACAAAGCTGAGGTACTTTAGATATGTGTTTCATTGACACTTTTCGGGTCACGTGTCATACTATCTCATTTTTATTTGCTAGGTGATTTTTTCCTTGAACAAATGTTGCTTTTGTCTTTTCTATGTGTTTCATTGACACTTTCCGAGTCACATGTCATACTATCTCATTTTTATTTGCTAGGTGATTTTTTTCCCTGAACGAATGTTGCTTTTGTCTTTGTTCTGTATTTTGGTTGAGGTGAATAATGGTCCTGGTGGTTGGAAGTGTGGGGTGCTGATCATAGGAGGCAGTACTTTTGTATTTTATTGCTGCTAGATTTATAGTGAAAGATGAGATAATTAAAATGCAGTCTTGTAGTCTACTGGTAAAATTATAAATGATTCATATTTGAAATTTTGGTTTTAGATTTAAGCCTGTGTAAACTGATATATATTGAGGTAGACTCCCTCTTTCCTTTCTCTTTCATATCACCTTTAATAAGAAGGTGTTTTACTGAATCTCACCTCCTTTATTTGTTGAGATTGTGTTGTATCAGGATGCTGATGCTGTTCAATTTGCAAGTGGATCGCCTCTGCCAGGGCTGAAGGTGATAAGAATTTAGAAGTAATGATGACATTGTATTTCAAAACTTCATAGTCAGATGACTCTCTCTATAATATTAAATCTTATTCTTCCCTCTTAACACCATGAACAGCAGCAGGAATTCGACGAATCATTGAGAATTCCAAAGGAAACTATTGATATTTTGAAGGATCAAGTATTTGGCTTTGATACATTCTTTGTGACCAGCCAAGAACCATATGAAGTGAGTTCTTTGGGTGATATCTTATTTTGATCTGTTATATATAAGGTTGCCAAATGTCTAGATTCCCTTATTGACTGTGTTTGTCTAGTGGCATTTTGCGGATGCAAAGACTCATTCCTATGGTACAATATAGTAATTATGGTATAAAATGGTGACATGTATTATTATGTGTTGATGTAGGGTGGGGTATTATTCAAAGGAAACATGCGAGGGGTAGCGGCAAAAAGTTATGAGAAAATAAAAAGGAGAATGGAGGTTGGTGAATCTATGACTTTATTTTTGCTTGGTCATGTCAGTATTTTATATGTTTCGTAAGTTCTATTTGTAGGACAAATTTGGAGATCTATTTAAATTATTCCTTCTAATTAATCCTGAGGATGATAAACCCGTAGCAGTTGTGGTGCCAAGGAGGACCTTGCAACCAGATACTACTGGTAGTTCATAAGCTCTAAGCATTTCTATAAGAGCTTATATTTCAATGATGGCTTTCAATCATAGATAACTAATGTGTTTAATATTTGATTTGAGCGATGTAGCTGTTCCTGAATGGTTTGCTGCTGGTGCTTTCGGATTGGTCACTGTATTCACCCTAGTTCTACGCAATGTTCCTGCATTACAAGAAAATCTAGTGTAGGTTTTTGTTTATGTTTTTTTTATCTTATAATTATATTAAATCAATTGTTTTACAAAGCATCTGAAACATTACGTGGAAGTGTTTTAGTAGAAAACTATAGCATGCCAAAACTTTGGTTTGAAAGTGCTAAAAAATGCCACTAAGTTCTTTAATCATTTGCTTACCTCAATTTGTTGTTGGTCCCTACCATCACTCGGGGATTTCTTTTGCCTTGTTTTTCTCTTGTCATTGTGAGAGAAAGTCTCTTTCTTTCTAAATATATAAATATTATTGAATTTTAGATTTTTATTTGGCTTGCCCATTATTTTCCGAGGTTGAAGGCAGCATGATTTGCTCATCGACATTAATTTTTGCCTTATCCTCCAGATCAGCTTTTGACAATTTTGACTTGTTGGTAAATGGCCTTCCTGGAGCTCTTGTTACCGCACTTGTTCTGGGTGTGCACGAAATCAGCCATTTTCTAGTTGCGAAAGAGATCGGTATTAAGCTGGGTGTGCCATATTTTGTTCCTAGTTGGCAGGTAACGTATAAATGTATAATGTTATTGCGCACGATTTCAGACTGCCTATGCTTCTCATTTCATTTGTCTTGTTTCTCTTATAGTTGGATCTCGTTTGTGAACGTTCTAAAATATGTGAAATATTTATTTCATCTTATTCCACTTCTTTTGAATTTGGTCGCCTTCTGTTCTGCTACTTGTTAAAATGATATTTCATCTATCAATACTGAGAATTATATTCAACCAGACACAAGTGTGCTCGTGAACTTTATCTTGAGTATGTCTTATTTCAAAGAAGGATCATCAAGCTTTAATATAATACATGAGTCCATGGCATAATCATGAATTTCTGTTTTCGGTATTTATCCGTTTTCGGTATTTATCCAAACTCCATGTAAAAAAGAGTACAAAAATCTACCAAGTTTAGAATCATGTATTTCAAAAACAATAAAAGGTGATTTCTACATTATGAAGTCGTTGTACATAGGTTATCCAAACCATAAATTTAAGTTTTTGTGAATGTATAAACCAGGGGAATTACTCAACTCAAGAAATAGTTACACCATTAGCCTACGTCTGCATGTGGACAGATGAATTTGGAATGGGTAGTTTTTAATTTGACATCTAAAATCAATTTTATATATTTGTACAAAATATATTTATTTATGTAATTAGAATGAGAAATTTTGTCGGACAATTTTTGTATGCGTTTTGAAACCATTTCAAAGTATGTCAAACTACACGTAACTTCAGTTTAATGGATTCTCAAATGCCTTGCTTTCATCATATTTGTGAAAATGACCCAATAATTCTGCAAGCGATGTGAAATGTGCTTTGGAAGATAATCCTGGGCAGTTTCTCGGTTGCATGCTTGTGGGCTTATTCTCTGTTAATGCATTACTCTCTTCAATTTCTCACTGGCAGGAGTAATTAACTCCACTTAGGATTCTTGCCCATATCCCTTATTCTCGTATTCTTTTGCTGTCATCTGTGCATACTCATGCTTAAAAAATCTAACAAGTTTCTATTGACAGATAGGATCTTTTGGTTCTATAACAAGGATTCTAAATATAGTACCAAAGCGTGAGGATCTCTTGAAATTTTCAGTTGCTGGTCCTTTGGCTGGGTTTTCCTTGGGCATTGTTCTTTTGCTTTCGGGATTTCTCTTGCCGCCACCTGATGATCAACTAGGTCTTCTTGTTGACGCTTCAGTATTCCACGAATCCCTTCTAGTTGGGGCATTAGGTAACTTATTCCCTTTTTTCCCCGAGGGTGGTTGTCATCATGAAAATTCAGTCAGAATACTATTGTTATTCTCATGTTGAAATATGTTCTTCTTTTGCAAATGGGAGAGAATGACTCCAGAATGATGCTTACAATCCTTTGCAGATTATAAATTGAAATACAATTTCTTTCTGCTTATTTTTCTCTCCTTTTGGACATAGCTAAGCTATTTCTTGGAGACGTCCTCAAGGAAGGCACCCCGGTGTCAATAAATCCACTCGTACTATGGGCATGGGCCGGACTTCTGATTAATGCCATCAATAGCATCCCTGCTGGAGAACTTGATGGTGGTCGTATTTCTTTCGCCATATGGGGAAGAAAGGTACCTATCAAATAACATACATGTTGCAAAACCTTACCATCTCCAACGTCATGAACAAGAAAATTTCATTATCTATCAAAAGCTAAGATTGACTTTAACTGATCTTACCAATTTTTCGCAGGTTTCATCTCGATTTACCACTGCCTCCCTTGTACTTCTTGGACTGGGATCTCTGTCAAATGATGTCGCATTCTATTGGTTAGTTCTAATATTTTTCTTGCAACGAGGGCCTATCGCACCATTGTCCGAAGAAATCACTGATCCTGACCAATTGTATGTATCTTTTGGGATTGTAGTGTTGCTGTTAGGAGTATTGGTATGCTTGCCATATCCATTCCCTTTCTTTAGTGATGTTGTTAACAATGTTTAGCAATGCCACCAGAAATTTTTGAGCTATTTATGAGGAATTTGCTTCTGAAATTATCCGAGTGGAACTATATTTATGAATCATCATGAGAGTAGGTCTCTTGTGAGCCGGTCTCACGAATCTTTATCTGTGAGACGGGTCAACTCTACCGATATTCACAATAAAAAGTAATATTATTAGCATAAAAAGTAATTTTTTTTTCATGGATGACCCAAATAAGATATTCGACCCACGAAATTGATCCGTGATACCATCTCACAAGAGTTTTTGTGTTACCGAATGATTTCATTTCAATTAAAATCCTTTGATTTGGAATTTGTGAATTTTTCAAAAATGGAAAAAAGAATGTAGCATTTGGGATTTGGGAAGAATAAAAAAAATTCAAAACGTTTTTATTTTTGCCTATTGTTTCTTTATTCATCGTGGTTAGAAACTTTATATTTTGCACTAAAATTTAATATTTACAGACATATCCTGTGCCTAGAGAGACACCTCTTAATCATGCTTTAAATGATAAAACCGAAATTATTACAATAAATTGAGACGCTTGGTTAAGATCCACGCGTGTGATTTGAGTTATTAAACTAATTTTATTGAATATTTCACACTTTTAAATTTATTAAAATATTTTATTAGCCCATCATTGTTGTTCTTGCCCAACCTATTATTTTCCAAGAGTCAGAATTACTGCAACGACAATAATTACACTAAGCTAAGCTAAGCTAAAGATCATGTGTATAATAATATAATAGAGCATATCCAATCTGTTCGGATTTCTGCTAATATCAATCTCAAATTTTTCTTTAGGAAGGATATCTTGTCTATTATTATTATTATTATTATTATTATTATTATTATTATTGAAGTAATTGGCTTATTTTATTTTGGACAAACATTTTCTGAGGTATTTACGAAGCTCAAATACTCTGAAAAATTGTGTAAATATTACTTAATTTCTGCATATATTAATGGCCACGTTGAAATTTTAGACAATATCAATAAATTTAGTTAGTTGTGCGTGTGATATATACACGTGTATGTTTAATTATTATTATTTTTTATGTTCCTTTCAGTTTATAAGATTTGCTGGCAATGTATCCTATTTCTAGTAATTTTTTAATTAAAATTTATTGAATTTGTCAACTTTTAATCATGTTTAATTGATTTGAGGCTGATATTGTTTACTTGTAGGGGCACAAAATATCGTGACAATTCCCTAATTCGGAACGAAAGATCCAGTTCAAATGGTAGTCAATTTAAGTGTACATGTAGTGTTCTTTTTCTTGATTGTAAAAGAGTGTTTTAATCAAATTATTTTTGGCAAAAACTTGTATGAAACGGTCTCATGAGTCGTATTTTGTGAGACAAATCTCTTATTTGGGTCGTCCATGAAAAAATATTACTTTTTATACTAAAAGTATTACTTTTTATTGTGAATATCGGTAAGGTTGACCGGTCTCACAGATTAGGATCCGTGAGACGGTCTCACATGAGACTCATTCATTATTTTAATCTTATGGTGAAATTTATTATAACTATTTAAATTGTTTTTATAATATTTTTATTTGATTGACAAAAAAAAATTTTCAGATTTTTGTTCCTCTCGTAGTTATTTATTTTCTCTGAAATTTTTTTTAATTACATTCTAAATTTAATGATTAAAATATACATTTTTATTAAATATTAGCAACTGAGAACATAGGTTGTGCGTAATGTTTTAGGTAATTTATAAAAAAAAATAAACAAAACATAAATTTAGTTATTATAATTTATAACATAGGTACTTTACGAATAATTAAAAATAAAATATGACACTTATTAAAAAAAAACATAAATTTTTGGATTTTTTTTGGGTTAAGGGTGCATGAGTGAGTAATACTGAGATTGATGATCTCCTAAAAGTTCTCATACGTCAAGTTGCTGATGTTACGCTGCTTGATCTGCTTGGTTAGGTGGGTCGTAAAATAATGAGTAAAGTTAGATATTAAGGGGTAATAAAGTCTCTGCTAGAAATATGATCAATGATAGGGAAATAGTAAAATTGATAACTAAGAAATAGGAGATAACATCACCATATAGACACACATCTTTCCAAATTCATGAGCTTAATAGCTCGATTAATCACACTCAAATAGATACACTCTACGTTGTTACAAATATAAAAAAAATAAAATTACATCTTAGATCATAATTATAATTTTTAGCTTAATGATAATGTTTGATGCTAACAACTTTGGTTACTTAAATACAGAAATTTTGGTCCTTATCCAATCAAGTTAGTCTCTTTCTTACACATTCAGGGCATGCATTAATTTTATTATTTATTTTTAAATATAATATTATTTAAATAATAATAAAATTTTTATTTTATTATTTTAATAATGAGATACTAAACATAAAAATTAAAAATAATAATTATTCCTTTTTTAAATATTTATTTATAGTGTGATTCACTAAATACAACATCCATCTCTAACACATTTACTTCAAATCTTACACAAAAAAGAATATTATCGAAATATTCCTTTTATTTATATTATTTATAAATCATTAAATCAAATTATCCGGATCTCCAACCACAAAATATATTTTGGTGTAAATTTTTACTCTAAAATAGTGTGATTCTTTACCAAATACAACATTAATCTTCAATNAACAAAAAAAATTTTAAAAAAATAATAATTAGTAATTGGCGCAGAGGTGGAGAAAATAGGGCAGCCTCCATTGAGCCAATCTTTGCACCAAAATAGTGTTAAAAACATCATTTTGGTGTAAAAGTTGGGTATGTCCTAATGCGTCGGGGGTGATGCTATTTTATATATTTTTCTTTTAATCATTTTTTCGTCACGACCCACTAACCCGACACGATTCAACCCGAAAAAAGTCATGTTTGGGTTTGGGGTTTTCGGGTTCGTGTTCGGGTTCGGGTTCGGGTTCGAGTCAGATCGGGTTGGACCCGATAGCTGATCCGAAAAAAATGATCGGGTTGATTTGGGGTTGACTCGAGTTGACCCGAAAATTTTAAAAATTTTTTTAAAAAAATATAATTAATAAATATTGCCTACATTTTTATATGTTGTATGTCTGAAAAAATATTTATTGTATATTTATATCATAAATTTTCATAATTTAATATTTATTTTGAATTTTTTTTATTTTCTAAACAATTGTTTATTTGATTTAGTAAATAAATTTTATTTTTCTATAATTAGACTTTCAAATTTAAATCATATGCACGAGAGAGATTTTGTTATTATGTGTTTAAATTAATTTTTTTAATTTTATTTAATTTTCTTTAAAAAAAATAAAAAAAATTCGAAATCGGGTTAATCGGGTTGAGAGGGTTGATCTGGTTGATTCGGGTTCAGGTTCGGGTTGAGTGTTTTCGGGTTGGCTCGGGTTCGGTTGGGTTCAAGTTGGGCAATTTTTGAATAGTACTATTGCTCAATCCGACCCAACCCATCCAAATTGACACCCTTAACCAAATGTATGTTTTCTATTCTGTCCATTATTAAATAAACTCATTGTTTTATCAACTAAAAAATATAATATAATAAACTCAAGGCATAAAAATAATATTTAGAAAAATCCTACTAAGATATATATACTTACATTTAATACGTAAATTTATATTAAAATTTGATATGCATTTGGGCAATGAATGCATAGATACAAGTAATTATCTATATTTTTTAAGTTTTAAATTTTCACGTCACTAAAAAAAAAAAGGAATATTTTTATATAATTGTAAACGATTTTACACAAATATTATTTAACATAAAAATTTAATTTATATACATGCATTACGTGTAAAAAGGGAAATTTTTGTATAGTCATTTGAATGGTGATTAACATATTTAACCTAATTTGCCACCTTCAAGCAGGATTTATTTTTCTAATAAGAAAAAAATCGTAAAATATCTGGAAATTCAGATTTAAATTGTATGATGACAATTTTATTAAAAATGGTGATTAACATATTTAACTTAATTTGCCACCTTTTAGCAGGATTTATTTTTCTAATAAGAAAAATAATTGTAAAATATCTGGAAAATTAGATTTAAATTATATGATGACAATTTTATTAAATATGATGATAATATATTAATATTAATAATAGTCATTATTTAAGAATGGGACAGTTAGTTAGTTGTGCGTTGGCGAAATTTAAAAGAACCATCCACTATAATCGCTACTATAAATACGAGCCCATGGACCATCCCAACGCGCGTTTCTTTCATTAATTGTGCTGCGTTGCGTTCGTTCCAAAGCACGCTTCTAGTTTTAATTCTGCTCCGGTGCATTAACTTCAGTCGCAATTACGCAAACTTCGGAGCAAGAAAATGCAAGCTTCTGCGTTTTCACTCCGTCCGTCGACGGGATGCCGGAGAGTTTCTTCATCGCTGATGATCAGAACCTCCGGTAGACGCTCGAGTTCATGTGGTGTGTTGGGGCTTCAAGCGCTGCAATGCTGTGCTATGCAATCTTCGACGTCTATAGGTCTGTGTTTCTCCTTTTTTAACATGTTTAAGTTTAGAATGGATTTACTAATAAATAGATGCAAGAGACTGGGACATTATATATAACTTGATGGAGGAAGCTGAAGTGGATTAATCCTGATTTAGTTGAGTTCTATTCATGCATTTTTGTTGAATTATTGTTTATCGAGATATTACTTTTAGTATAAATATGAAGTATATGATGTTGATCCTTATCATAAGCTTCATGTTTTTTTTGTTGTTTATGAAAATTAAGTATCGGTTTAAATCGTTTGATTGTTCGTTGTCTTCTCTATCTCTGTATTGGCTTGGGAAAAAAAATTTATTTTTAGCTGTTTTCAGGTATGGATCGGCAGAGATTTCTTGAAGCATCTGAAAAAGGGAACTTGATTCCTTTGTACAAGTGTATATTATCCGATCACTTGACTCCGGTTCTTGCTTACCGATGCTTGGTTAAGGAAGATGATCGGGAAACTCCAAGCTTTATTTTTGAATCCGTAGATCCTGGTTTTCGTGCATCAAGTGTGGTAAGAAAGAATAAGTTTCATGGCTATTATCGATTTATATTGCACCGGTAAGGCTCATATTGCTAAACAAATCAAGCCAACAAATTTGAATTCAAAGGTACATCAGTTTTTACAAATAATTAACACATATTTTGTATTACTAAAAAATAGTCGGTTTAATTATGTAACTTATAATGATGTTTTATTTTTGTTTTATTCCCTAAACTTCACTTATACATATCCATTCATTCTTCATTTTAAAATCACACCAAAACACAAAATCCTCTCATCTACAATCACAATCATAAAGTGTAGAAGTGAGATAAATAATTTAGTGTGAGATTTCTTAAGTAATGTTTATCTTTGGAAGGAATAAGATTAGTACTGGAGAGAAAGTGAGTGTTAAAGTAAAAATGTTGTGAGTGAAATATTTTGTATTCTCAATTTTTTTGTCTTATTTGTTATTAATAAAAAAGTGATTTCTTTGAGAGGTTTAGAATGGACGTATCCCAATCTTGGGGTGAACTAATATAAATATTAATGTCCATCTTATTCATTGTTGATATTATTTATAATGTTCTGCTGCAATGTTACCTCGTTTATTTCCCTGATATCCCAACAACCGGTATCAGAGCGATGTTTTCAAATCCTATAGGAAGTCCTCGTATACTATGTGTTTGGAGTTTAGTCTGAACTTCTACATCAGAAAGACTTTCTAGACAGTATTGGAGAAGTGAACTTTGCAAACGTAAGATGAAAGATCTTCTATTCGTCATCAAGATGTACCTACTGGTGTTTAGCGAGTCTAAACCAGACGATAAATTAGATGCCGAATGGAACTTTGAGCACGAGCAAGTCTGTGGATATATCCGACAATTTGTCGATGATAACGTGTATAATCACATCTATAATGAGACACATGCTCATACGTTTTGGACGAAGTTGGAGGCACTATATGCATTCAAAAGTGGCAACAACAAATTGTTCTATTTGAGCAAGCTTGTCTAGGCTCGATACAAAGAAGGAACTCTGATCGTAGATCATTTGAACGAGATTCAAGGATTCGTGGAGCATTTATCAAGTATGGGCATAAATCTTGATGACGAGATGATAGTTCTGATTGTGCTAGCTTCATTACTGGAGTCTTGGGAGATTCTGAAGGTATCACTCACGAACAAAGCACCTGGAGGAATTGCGAGTATAGACTTTATCAAGAGCAACATCTTGAATGAAGAGATGAGGCGGAGATCTCAAGGAGCCTTGACCTCACATTCAGATGTTTTGGTTGCTGAGTCAGGGGGAGAAGCAAGATCAAGAAAAATACAAATCAGAAGCCAAGAAGAAGCAAATCCTCGGGGAGATATGCCAACATAAAGTGTTATCACTCTGAAGAAAACGAACATATTAAAAAATATTACCGGCAACCGAAAAACAAACATGAAGCCGACGATGAGCAAACAACGTCATTGACTAATGTTCACGAGCTAGAGTAGGAGTACGCAAATTTGGCAATTCAAATAACTAGTTGGGTGATCGATAGAGGAGCAACAGTCTATGTCACATCTCGAAGAGAATGCTTTACATCCTACACACAAGAGGACTTTGGTCTGATCAGGATGAGGAATAAGGACTTAAGGCGTGGGAAAGGGAGATGTGAGTTTGACTACTGTGGATCGCTTTACACTGATCTTGAAAAACGTCAGGCATGTGCTAGATATGTGCATGAGTCTGATATCAGTCGAAATACTCGATGTAGAAGGTTTCTGCACAAGCTTCCGAAATGGGGTATGTAAGATTTCAAGAGGATCACTTGTCGTGGGAAATGGATTAAAGGTGCCAAAGTTGTATGTAGTTCAGGAAAATCATTAAGAATGTGTGAACTACGCAGGAGAAGAAAACTCAGCAGAGTTGTGGCACCGACGTCTTGGCCACATAAGTGAAAAGAATCTTACGTGCCTTGTGAGCAAGCAAGTTCTACCCGGTATAAAGCAGGTTAATATAAAACAATGCACAAACTGCTTAGCCGAAAACAGAACAGAATATCATCCAAACGTACACCTCCTAGCAGAGCCGATAAAATTCTAGATCTGGTGCACTCAAATCTATATGGTCCGATGCCATTGTCACTCGGAGAAGCGAGGTACTGAGTAACTTTTATCGATTATCATTCTCAGAAAATTTGTGTGTGAACACTCAAAACCAAGGACCAAGTAGCGGAAACATTCAACAATTTTCCAAACTTGGTTGAACGGAAAACCAACATAAAACTCAAATGTATTCGAACAGATAATGGAGGAGAATGCGTTGGATTTTTTGATGAGATATGCAAAAGGAACGGAATCAAACATCAAACGACACACCAAAGACACCACAACTCAACGGATTAGCTGAGAGAATGAATAGAACTTTGGCAGAAAGAGTCAGAAGCATGCTATCACGTGCAAAACTGACTAAGGAATTTTGGGGTGAGGTCGTGGTTGCTGCTATAAATATATTGAATCGGTCACCTTGTGTTCCTCTGAATTACGATGTCCCGGAGCAGGTGTGGCAAGGTAAAGAAGTTTCCTATAATTATTTGGGAGTATTTTGGTGTGTTACTTATATTCATATACCAAAATATGAAAGACAGAAGTTATTTGTCAAAACAAGAAAGTGTATATTTATTGGCTATGGCGAGGATCAACTCGGTTACAAGTTTTATAACAAATCTCAAAAAGCCTATAAGAAGTCGTGATGCCATATTTCAGGAGAATGAATTCTTGGAAACTGCGGGAAAGGAAAATTCTGGATCTGAACAAAATCTAGAATGGTGGGCTTCAACGATAAATCCACAACCCGTTGAAGGTGAAGAATTACAGAATGATAATGAGGATGATGATGAGATCTGTGTTCACAGTGAACCACCGGGAGAAAGTTCTCGTGGTACCATGACTACACGTTTTGGAAGAAAAGTGTGACTCTCAACCAGATATTTTGCTCAAATGAATATATCCTGCTAACTGACGAGGGAGAACCAGAGAGCTTCGAGGAAGCTCAGTGAACACAAGGATAAGTGGATGAAGGCTATGCAAGATGAAATGCAATCATTACATGAGAATGAGACATTTGAGCTGGTGAAGTTGACGAAAGGCAAGAAAGCTTTGAAGAATAAGTCAGTGTTAAGGTAAAAGCACTAAAAACATAGTAGTCAACCAAGATTCAAAACTAGAATTGTCGTCAAATTTTTTGAGCAGAAACATGGGGTCGACTTTGATGAAATATTTTCATATGTGGTGAAGATGACATCCATCCGGATAGTGCTAGGGTTAGTAGCTGAGCTTGATCTGGAGGTCAAACAAATGGATGTCAAGACCGCATTCTTTCATGTGGATTTGGAGGAATCTACATGAAGCAACCAGAGGGGTTTGCAGAGAAGGGGAAAGAGGACCTCATATGCATATTAAAGAAGAGTTTGTACGGTCTCAAGCAAGAACCAAAACAGTTGTTTAAGAAGTTTAAATTAGTGATAACTCAATAATGATTCAAGAAAAACCACTGTAGACCATTGTGTGTTTGTAAAAAATACATCTGATGATGATTTGATGGTGCTTCTGCTCTATGTAGATGACATGTTGATTGACAAAGATGCTTTTGAAATCAAAGGCCTAAAGAATCAACTAAGCAAGACATTTTCTATGAAAGACTTAGGGTCAGCAAAAGAGTAATTGGCATGGAAATCCATCGAGACAGGTATGCCAAGAAGACCTGATTGTCACATGAAAAGTATATTGAGAAGGTATTTCAGAGGTTCAACGAGAACCAGGCCAAAGCGGTTGGATGTCCTCTTTCCAACCACTTCAAGTTGAACTCAAAGCAGAGTCCTTTCAAAATTGGGAAATGAATATTGGGTTGCAGTAAAATGGATATTCAGATATCTGCGGGGAACATCTAAACATAGATTGAGTTTTGCAGGATCTAGACTTTAGCTTGTAGGCTACACAGACACAGATATGGTAGGAGATGTTGACTCCTGAAAATCCAAATTAGAATACATGATTACATTTGCAGGGGGAGCTGTGTCATGGCAATCAGAGTGTAAAAATGTGTAGAATTGTCAACCATTGAAGCGGTGTCCATTGCAGCAACTGAGGCATGCAAGGAGTTGTTATGGATGAAATTTGGAGGAATTACGTTTTGTGCAAGATCAATACAAGTTGTTATGTGACAGTCAGAATGCAATTCATGTTGGAAAAAATCCTTCAATGCATTCAAGATCTAAGCATATTGATGTTCGCTATCATTCGATACAAAATGTATAGGAGAAGAAGTTGTTAAAGCTTGATAAGATTCACACGGATGAAAACAGATATGATATGATGACCAAGACATTGCTGAAATTGAAGTTGAAATGTTGTAAATCTGCTGCAGGTCTGATTGAATTCACAAAATGTGCTTGAGGGGAGAATTGTTAAACAAATCAAGCAAAAAAATTTGAATTCAAAGCACATCATTTTTTAAAAATAATTAACACATTTTTTGTGCAAGTAAAAAATGGTTGGCTTAATTATGTAAGCAATGTTGTTTTATTTTTGTTTTCTTCCTTAAACTTCAACTATAAACACTCATCTATTATTCATTTCAAAATCACACCAAAACACAAAATCCTGTCATCTACAATCGTAAGTGTAGAAATGAGATAAATGATTTAGTGTGAGACTCGGAATGAATATGATTAGTAGAGAGAAAGTAAGTCTTAAAATCAGAGTATTATGAGTGAAATATTTTATATTCTCAATTCTCATGTCTTTGAGAATTTTAAAACGGATGTAGCCCAATCTTGGGGTGAACTACTATAAATATTGATGTTCATCTTATTCATTGTTAATATTACTTAGGATGTTCCGTTGCCATGTTACCTTGTTAACCCAACACATATTGCACTTATGTTGGAATGTCCATGCATTTACTCAAATAATTTTATGTAGTGCCTTTTGTTTTAGGGCCGATACAGTGTCGTCGGGGCACAGCCAGTAATGGAAGTTGTAGCCAAAGAAAATAAGGTAACCATTTTGGATCATGATGCTGGAAGAGTAATTGAGAAAATTGTGGAGGATCCTATGGTGATTCCAAGAAACATTTCAGAGTGTTGGAGACCACAGCTGATTCAAGACCTTCCAGCTGCATTTTGCGGTGAGATTGATGTTGATTTCGAATTTTTTCCTGACCATATTTTTTAGTCGGGATGCTATTTGAATATGAGGCATTTAAACTTCTGAGATTTTGAAAAATTAATTCACAATCTTGGATAAAGTTTGATTTTGGAGCTTTCCTCAAAGATTTAATATCTAAACTTGGACTATGCTTTTATTTCTTTTTAATCAAATTGTTTAGTTGAAAAGGAATGTGCATAATTGAACTCCTGCCCTGCTGATTCTAACTGGTTTGTTGCACTATCTGAATTTGCTAATCTAGAAGTCAGATTTTCCTTCCTTTGGTTTTGTATTTTCTTTTTATTAATGTATATGTAGATAATTAATGCCCTTAGCACAATTTTCTCTCTGTCTGAAACAGGTGGCTGGGTAGGTTTTTTCTCATATGATACGGTTCGTTATGTGGAGAAGAAGAAGCTGCCATTCTCTCAGGCACCACCAGATGATAGAAACTTACCCGACATGCATCTTGGATTATATGATGATGTAATTGTTTTTGATCATGTAGAAAAGGTACAAATTGACCTGCTGAAAATGGGTAGTCCTTAAGCCTGAACTTGTAGAATTTTGTACGATAATGATGACCAGAAATTCTTCATCTCTTAGAAAGCATATGTGATTCATTGGGTGAGGATAGATCAATACTCTTCTGCTAAAGGGGCTTATGACGATGGAATCAAACATTTGGACATGTTAGTTTCCAGAATAAAAGACACCGATATGTGAGTTTGTTCTTGTAACCCCTTTGCTTCTAGAAAATTTCAGCAATGTCACTTAGATCTCTAATGTGTATCTTTTTTTCGTTTGTTAGTCCGAGGCTAACTTCAGGCTGTGTTGAATACTGCACTCATGATCTTGGAGTATCCTTAGACAGGAGAAACATGTCAAATGAGGATTACATGAAGGCCGTGTTACAGGCAAAGGAACATATTTTGGCAGGGGATATTTTCCAGATTGTCTTGAGTCAACGTTTCGAAAGAAGAACATTTGCTGACCCATTTGAAGTGTACAGAGCTCTAAGAGTAGTGAATCCAAGTCCATACATGACTTACTTGCAGGTTTTAATCCTCTATTTTACTGGAAAAACTATATATCATACATTTGTTAGTTGGTGTGGATGGTCAAACAAATTCTTCTTCCCCTGTTATGACAGGCTAGAGGTTGCATTTTAGTTGCTTCAAGTCCTGAAATCCTTGCCCGTGTAACGAAGGTAAAGACAGTTTCTATTTTTCTAGTCGATCCGTGTGAGATTTTTCACATTCCCTCATTTGCACGCTTGTGTGAGAAAATCTTCTGCCTCTTGTGGACTAGAACCAAAGAGATTTACGTACGGCTTGATTGACAGGGAAAGATTGTCAACCGACCCCTAGCAGGGACAGCTAGGAGAGGGAAGACAGTTCACCAGGATGAGATATTGGAGATGAAGCTGCTCGCAGATGAGAAGCAATGTGCAGAACATGTTATGTTGGTCGATTTGGGCAGAAACGATGTTGGAAAGGTTATTTCAAAATTCCTTTTACACTCTTGCAGCAAAATATATATAGCTTGCAAAAGACCTGATGCTAAAAGTTATGAGTGTACACTTACACACACACAGATAGAATCAGATTTACGGGAATCAGATTTATGGGATTTTTTTGGTGCTGATGTATGTCTTAGTATCTGGTTAAATCAATTTAATCATCTATATTTTCATGAATTCTTGGTATAGGTCTCAAAACCTGGTTCTGTGAAAGTGGAAAAGCTTATGACAATCGAGCGGTATTCCCACGTGATGCACATTAGCTCTACGGTGAGAACATACATGCAGTCGGCACCTGATAAAGATCGACTAGGAAAGATCATTTTTTTTCTCATAGTTATTGATGTGGACAAGATTAAATTCTCTTCAAAATTTATGAAGTTTCCTGGATGAACAATATGGCACTGTGATTTCATTTGCAGGTGACTGGGGAGTTGCTTCATGATCTAACAGGATGGGATGCATTGCGTGCCGCGTTGCCTGTTGGAACAGTTAGTGGAGCCCCAAAGGTTACTACTCCATATTTTATCTTCTTTGTTCTAGTATGGCAAATTTCAAAATTTGCATCAATTTCATATATGAAAGGATATTCTGATTTTTCTGTCTACTTGTCCACTAGGAAGTGCAAACGAGTCGAGCACAGTTTACCTAGACTAGCAATACTTACTCGTGCTACACTTGAATTTGATCAATGAGACGGTTAAACTTGGACGAAATTCATATATCCGTTTACTGAGATTCTCTAGTTCAGAAAGCTGATATTATTCTTAAAAAGTTGGAAATAGCTAAACTGCTACTGTTGTTTCTATAATATCAATAGCAAGTTCAGTAAAAGCAATGGATAACTATATAAAAAAAGGTAAAAATTGAACAAGCATAACTCAAAATCAAGCACCTCAAAGAGATCTCGAGCTCGAGTTTGAGTATGAGCAGCTAGCTCAGCTCCCATGCACTTCTAGTCTAGCGTTTCCCGTCTCCTAAGAGTCTTCTATAAAATTTCTACTGACAACAATACACCAATACATTTATGTTGCTTGCTGCATCATCAGGTAAAGGCTATGGAGTTGATAGATCAACTAGAAACAACAAGACGCGGACCATACAGTGGCGGTTTCGGAGGGGTTTCATTTATAGGCGATATGGACATCGCATTGACTCTGAGAACAATCGTGTTTCCAACTGGTTTACGCTACGACACAATGTATTCCTACGTGGATGGCAAAAAACGTCAAGACTGGATCGCTCATCTCCAAGCAGGAGCAGGAATCGTGGCCGACAGTCTTCCTGATGATGAGCAAATGGAGTGCGAAAACAAAGCCGCTGGTCTTGCTCGAGCCATCGATTTAGCCGAGTCCGCGTTTGTACACAAAGGCAAGGCACAACCAGCCAAAATGAATGGTTCTTCGCAAATTCAATCTTCCAAAGATGTGTTGTTGCAACAGAATGGATTCTGGGGTGCTTGAAAGATGGTGGGATGGAATTAAATTATTTTAACCTGGACTTGGAGTTTGGATTTAGGAAATATGTGAACTTTCTTTAACTATTTTTTAAAATTCTTTTGCTAGTAGTAGTAAAGTTATTCGTCAAACCCTGTTGGATCTTTCAAACAATTCTCCATAATTTTTTGTATATTTAAATTTTTAACTTGTACATTGTACCAAAAATTCAAATAAAATTCACATTGTATGATTCATGTTTGTATATTCCTGAATAGTCCGATTTTGTAACATTAATTAGTTTTTTACGAAAACAAATTATTCATTTAGAAAAATAATGTTTTTCATATACTTTATTCAACATAAGCACAATATCAAATCCATTTTAAAAATTCACATATTATCCTTACAAATCACATATTCAACATAATTATTAGGGATGGTAATGGGCCGGGACGGGGGTGGGTTTGTCATCCCCATCCCTGAATTCCATTCTCACCCCCATACCTGCCACAATCTCCGCTTTTTCGGGTTCGAGAAATCCCCAAACCCGAAAATTCGGGGATCAACTTCCTATCCCCGTCGCCATCCCTGTTTCAAAAATATTAATATGGCAAGACGATGACGTATTCAGATATTTTCTCAAACTAAAACTTATTATTATCTATTATTATTAGAAATAATATTAATATTAATATTAATATCAATATCAATATCAATATCAATATTAATAATAATAATATTATTAATATTTTAAAAAATAATAATATTATTATATTATTAATACTAATAATAATATTATTTTATTATTGATATTAATTTCGGGACGGGTTCGAGGATTTCGGGGATGGGGATAGTAATCCCATACCCGTCCCGAACTACATCGGGGATTTAAAAAAATCTCCGAACTCGAACCCAAACCCGAAAAAATCGGAGATCCCAATCCCAGTTTCGGGTTTTCCCCGTGGGGCCTCAAACCCGTGAGAAAAGTTGTCATCCCAAATAATTACATTATATTTATCCAAATAATAATTAAAAACTATAACAAATTTTTGCGAATCAACTTAATCTATTAATGATAATGACCATTATTCATATACGTAATAATAATTATTTTATACAACACTGGTATAATAATAATAACAATTAAAGTAGATATCTTATGAGTCTGTTTCATGGGTTTTTTCTGTAAGTCGGGTCAACTGATTCATATATAAAGTAAAAGGTAATATTTTTCATGAATCAGATTGGTTAAAGATTTGTCTCACAAAATTAACTCAGGAGGAACATCAATTTTTTTTTTCAAAATTACCCTTATATGATTCTATAGATATATAAATTTTATTTTTTTATATATTAATAATTATAAGCGTTTCTCAACTAACTATTATAGATAAGAGAAATAACTTTTCAATTTATTTTATATTATTTTAGATATAAAAAATCATAGTTGAAATATATAAAAATTACAACGAAACTAATTATTCAAAAAAATGAAAAATACCATTTGTATGTATATATAAAATATAAATCTTGACTTATGGATATATGATAATAAAAGCTAATAAAGAATATCATCTAACCATTAATTATTTTTTCAAAATAAATTAATAACCATGATTATACTTTTTTGCATGAAAACTCAATTCTCTGTTATTGTGTTGTGATTGACAGAGAGAGGTAATATTTTATTAATTTCAAATCAATGTTGGCATTTGATTTGTGTGTATATATTTAGTTTTGTTGTATGTATATGTTGTGAATACCCTTAAAATTAAGGTAAAAATTTGTGTGAGACGGTCTCACGGGTCGTATTTTGTGAGACAGATCTCTTATTTAGGTCATCCATGAAAAAGTATTATTTTTTATCCTAAGAGTAATACTTTTTATTGTGAATATCGGTAGGGTTAACCCGTCTCACAGATAAAGATTCGTGAAACCGTCTCACAAGAGAACTTACTCTAAAATTAAACCACTCAAGCATGCTTTCGGATTTCAGCAGCCAATGAAACTAGAACTGAAATCCGAGATTTGTAACAGCCAAAAACATTCAAATTTAGCAGCCATAAATTCGAAATTCAAGCTCTTTTGACCAACCATTCGAAATTGAACAACCTTATAACATCCATGTAAAGGCTGTTTAAGACCATTAAAATGATGTTAATGGCAAGTTGAAATACCCCCAGACTTGAAGAAAATTACATAAAAAAAAAAAAAAAACAAAGCACAAATATCTCAAATTTCGAGCCCCTTAGCAGCAGAATTTTCGAGCCTTGTTCTGCCCAACTTCAAGCAGAAACTCTGCCCAAAGTTGATCAAGAAGTTGTCCAAGACTCGGGCCAAGTAGCATTTTTTCCGAGCATAAGCAGCACCTTATTCGACCCCATGTTTCGGCAGCAAGAAGCAGCCATGTGTTCCAGCATTCCAACAAGCATTCTTTCACCTTTATTTGTTGCTTCAAGAATTTGGTAAGTGGTCTTTTCGTTTCAAAAGAATATTATGCTTCGTTTGTTATTCGATTATTCGTTCTATTTCATCTGGACATGTTATGTTGAATCATAACGATCAACATGCATGAATCAATCCACACATAACAATAATCAGGTAATCCTTCGTATAGTAAAACTCCTGCTACCGACATTCAAGCATCTCCCAAGGTCACATGAGACAGCTTTTGGTTTTGTAATATGAATCTATTAAGAGACGAATACGCATATTTGGTTTGATTCTATGACGCGTGCCGTCAATATTTTCCTCGTCTTTGAAAATAAAAAGAAACTGATTATCTTTGATACTGAATACTTCTTTATTTATTCATATTTTTTCGGAAGAATGAACTTAGGACTATGTATTTCGATGAATTTGTTGGTGCATACATAATAGAATGTTGAAAATATGAAAATTCATCTACTTGTACCTACTTAGAGATTTAAGATTGATTATCTTTATTTTAATAAACCAGCTTGATTGGCTTCAATTTAAACTTTTTCTTTAGTAAATTTGTTATTTTTGTTCCACGAGAAGGTATAGTCCGTCTAAGTAGGATGAACACATAATCAAGCATTTGACTTTACTGCGAATAAGCATTTGAAGCCTTATAAATCACACAATATATTTAAATATGTAAATATATTAACTTGGACTAGGAGTTTTCTAGTGAGCAATGCGCCAACATAGATATTTCTGTAAGTAAGTATGTAAACGAATCAAGTTGATCATAAGCTATTCTGATCAGATCGGTTTGATAAAGCTTGTTTGATATAATTCTTTAAGCTTGTCAAGCCAAGTTCGAGCTCGAAAATCTTATTGAGCCAACCTCGAACCTAAATATATACTGTGTTTTGGCTGAGAATGCTCGAAGAGCTCGAACCAGACTTGTTAAATATGATAAACATGTTATTAATGAACCGAGCTCGAACAATTCGCAAGCTTAGTAATTTTTTAAACGAGCTGAGCTTGAGACTCATGATAATTTCTCGAATCGAGCTTGAGTTGAACTCAAGCCTATATATACGTTAAACTAGTTGAGTTTGAGCTTGATACTGCTCCGTTCGACTCGTTTTCATCTCTATCTATGAATAGAGAAGATGATTTCGTTCCAAATTTAAACTAATTAATCACTTGAAAGGAAAAACAAACTTAGGAGATAAACCCAAATTGATTTTGTTGCACTCCTAATATGCTACATTATGTTTCTTAGAAACCAAGCAATTTCACAAGATCAAGATACATACACATCTCCTTACTTTATGGGGTTGCAAATAAAAGTAAAAACACAAATTAAGTGAGTCAGTCCAAATTTCCCCAAAGGTTGAAAAGGCAATTCATCCACCTCAACGAAACGACGCCGTTCCGATCCCAAACTTATCCGCAGCAAAATCCCCTGTAACCCACAAATTTCATTCTTGAAAATGGCTTCTCTTCTCCTCGGAGCTACTCCCATGGCTTCCCAATCCTTCAAGCTCACCCACAATCTATCGTCATCCAAATCCGAAACCCTAATCCGCACCCCTTTGTTCCCAGCTCCCGCAACTTCATGCCCCATCTCCGCATCCGCATCCGCATCCGCATCCTTCCCTTGCAGTGAGTTCAACCATTTTCCACACACATACCCGCTTGTGTTTCTGTGTGTAATTTGTGATTGATTTTTTGATTTTACAGTCTACTGCGGTAGAGGGGACAAGAAGACTGCCAGAGGGAAGAGGTTCAATCACTCCTTTGGGAATGTGAGTTTCTTTTCCCCCCTGACTGATATTCTTTGTTTTATTTGATTTGATATTTTTGAGTGTTGTGGTATTCTGCGAGAAGGCGAGGCCGAAGGATAAAAGTAAAGGTAGAGGGCCGCCGAGGGTGGCGGCGCCGCCGTTGCCGCCGAGGAAGGATAAGTACGATGACGGTGAGGTGATCAAGATTGAAATCGATGAGTCTCTTTTTACTAATTGACAGTAAACTATTGAAGTCTTGTCTTTGTTTAATTTGGTGATATTTTTGTTGTGAAAGAAAGTTAATTCATGTTTTTTTGAATGAAAATTCAGCATATATTTGTTGTAATGCATTAAAAATCTAATTTTTTTCGTGTTTTTATAGCCAAGTTCATTTAGAAACAAAAGCAACCTTACTATACAAATGTTACAAATGCAAACACAAATAAACGAAGCGGAGGCTGATCGAGGAGAAGGGTATGATAGATTAGCTTTTCCTCGACCATGAACGCAAGCTTTACAGTCGATCTCCGACGACCGACCGATGAGATCACTCGTGGTTTGATTAAAGCTCAATTGGAGCCCAAGATTGATCAAGTTTGAGTTGAATCAAGTTCAAACTTGAAAATTTACTCCACCAAGCTCGAGCTTGATTATTGAATTTGTTTCCCGAGTTGAGCTCAAGTATAAGTGTTACTTGGACTCGACTCGACTCGATATGAAGGCCATTGGATCATACTCCTCAAACGATCGTCTCCATAATCGCACTAGATTGGAGTTTCGCCTCCTTTGGACAAACTCGTTCTTGAAGGCATGGTTGACCGATCTACAAATATTCCATACGATTCCCTATAAATAAGATTTTATATAGTTCGAATGTGTTTCATAATCGATCAAGTGTGATCCTTTCTACCTGCCTATGAACAATCCAACCTTCCTTAGAGTCTCATCATGCTCGTTATTAGAACATGATAACGATTGCCTATTTTAGTGAACCGATTTCNTATATGATGTCATCATGTCATCAATTTCCGTTGTCACATCATCGATTTCCGGTTCCCGTGTCATACTAGTTGTAACGACCATGAGCTATCCCGATCTTAGGCTCACTCGAGGGCCTTTTTCTTCACGAGTTTTCCCATGCGTCATTACTCATCGGACTCTCCACACCAGGTCGAGTAGCTCAATTGGTACCAAGTCTCTTTAAACTATGTGCTTAAGTCAGGAGGTCATGAGTTCGAGACTTGGGGAGGTACCACTCCACCGACCTGGTGTGGAGAGTCCCATGAGTAATGGCGCATGTGGAAAGCCCGTGAGGGAAAAGGTCCTAATGGGAACCCAAGATAGGACAAGGCCTCCGAGGGAGCCCAAGATCAGGATAGCACATGGTCGTTACACTAATACTCAAGTGGAAAAGAAGTAAAAGTGAACAATAATTAACTTATTAGACAAAGCACAAAAAACGGAAAATATTCAAGTTACAACAATTAATTGTAATTTTTATTATAAAAGTGTTGATTTTGAGATGAATTTATGGGTGTCTCTTTTAAGGGATAAGTCGATTACCCTTCTGCCAATATAAAGATGGTAACTTAGATTTTGGTATTTCAAGTAGTCAAATTTGGTGTTGGTTGTGTAACTTAGGTTATTTTATTGCATTTAATTTTTTTTGACCGGAGCACTAAAGAGGCGCTGGAAAATCCTATCGTAACACTAGAAATTGGTGACATGAACAAAGATTCAATTTTGTCTACTCCAAATTTTTTAAAATGAACAAACAAATAATTTGTGGAAGCGATCAATATGTACCTCTAATTTTTTTCCACCTTTATCTCAACAAACTCCTACGCATGGGATAAATCACTTTTTTATTTATTTATCCATAATTTTAAATGTAGAAAAAAAAAAACTAAATCAAATATTTTAAAGGGTTAAGAGGACTCGGGTCTAAAATTAAAAAACTAGCAGAAAACAATCCATTGTGGTCTGTACTTTTTAAGGGTATCTATCCCAATAACACAACCAAAATCATGCATCCTCAAAGGTAGGTTCTACATTGATGTGATCTTGATGAAATGGATGAGCAGGGTTGAGTGCTCTATCGGATCGGATCAATAATAATGTTTAGGAAAATGAGCAAGGTAAATGGCTGCAACTTGTGACCTGCAAACAATGAAATGAACTCGTGAATGGACGCCGGAAGGGTGTCCGACGTGACTACTCCGATGCTAAAGTCAGCAGGTTGAAGATGAAGAACACACGTAATAAATGTAAGAATATATGTGTGCTTGAGAGTTAAAAGTTTCAGAATCTGTAAATGAGAAGTATACCTGCTATTTATAATAGTAAATCTCATCATTACCTAGTTTTCAGTGCCACCTGCTAAGTATGGTAAGTCGGCTGTCCATACTTTCTGATGACTTCTCTATCACTCCATATCCCTGTAGTTCTGATAGATTAGACAGCCCATATCAATCATACTCGAGTGCGGTGCAATTCTCGAGGTGGCCCGGGTGATAAGGTACCCGAATGCTTGTGTAAGGGCCCGGGCTATCGATTACCAGGGAGGTGAAGAAATGCCCGGCTAGTTAGGAGAGTGCCCGGCATATTAGCTCTGATCTAGACTATCCAATTAATATCTCGGGTCATCCATGACCCGGATCTTCATGGGGTATCATACATGGTTTGCAAACAATTAGAATTTTAAAACAAATTACTGAAAATAATTTACATTATTATCTATATTTAATTTTTTTCATTGCCCAAACCAAAATTCAACTCAAAATTGTCAATGGGATGACATCAATTTCTTGATTCATTAATGAAGTCTCCACCCATTTTTGAATATTGAAGAAGACTTGGAGCATAGCTAAGAAAGACCGTCATCTATTTATTACTTCTCCGAGAAAACAGAAAAAAAAACCAGGAAAAAAAAAGAAGCAAAAATATGATATGAAAGTTTATTCTGTATTTTTGGAAGATAATATTACTTCTGAATTTTTTTAACAAATTTATTTGAGTTATTTTTTTTTTACTTGTAACAACATTACTTTTGACAATTTTAAAGTTGATAATATATATATTTTTAGTTAGAACTCAATATTACACTAAAAGTTCCTATGTACCAAAATGTCAACCCTTTCTTCTCAATGGCTGGATATCTTTTTCTACACGCACCAAGTGTGTGCAAAATTGCTGATTTATAAATGTGTATAGGTAGACATTATGACAATGCACCTCTTCAATAAATTGGAAATTCGGCTCAAACTCCATTCATCAATGAAAGGAGTCTACTTTTTCTTTCTTGGTTTCTGTTTAATCCTTATGTTCAGTTCTCAATTGAAAAATGGACCATCGTTCGCCATGGCGAGGAAGTTAGCATTACAAGAAGACGATATTTATGAATCAGATCATATTTCTTCTGTCGAATGGAACAAGATGCAGTTGGCAACAAGGCTTAGAGGTGTGGTGCCGTTGCCACCCTCACCAAGGATCAATCCCGCACCCAATATGCCTTGATGTTTTAATAATGTATCCTTTGCGTGTACTTCAACTTGTGTGCCCTCATAGTTGGTTTGTTTCTTGGCATTGATGAGATTTGGTCGGGATACTTAGGGCAAAGAGAGGTTTTGCACAAACGAAAAAATGTCAGAGGGGCACAAAGTTGTATCAAACGTGACTATTCCGATGCTTAAATCAAAAAGTGGTCAAGGTACGTGGAAAACGAGTATCAACTGAAAAGAGAATTGTGTTGTGAATGTGTAACTGAGATTGTTTCAATGCTCATGGCTTTGTTTTATATCAAAATCAAGGAGTTTAGGCTTATTTAAAAACGCAGAAAATTATAAAATCGAGTGTCAAAATTAAAAAATGCATACAAATACTGGGACTCACATTTATACTTCAATTTAATGATATATACTCAATGTTTCAATAAATATATTAATGATATATGGTGTTTTAGTAAATGAAAGAAAGATTAGTTTAGTATTATACTTTTGCACGTTAAGTTCCATATGTTTGTCAGAATTTAATTATCATATAAGTTTCCTACATTAAAATTATTACACTAAATACCATATTAGAATTAGTTTGAAAACAATAATTCATCCTGCTGGAAAACAATCAAAACGTGAGATTTGTACAGTAATTTTTCGTAAAACAGCAAGCGATTGATCTTACGATAACTAACATAGCCAATATCTTATGTTTGATTCCTGTAAATTGCAAAAACAATTATTGAGAGGACGATTGTTCGAAATAAATAATCATCCCTACAAAGATAATAAATCAAAACATGACACTTGAACTGTCATACGATTTAAAAAAATTGAGTTGTAATGTTACCACCAGCTGTAGTTTTTAATAAGCCGCAAACGATTGATCCTACAAAAATAAATCGTTGATAACAATTAAAATTTTTAGTTGAAAATAAATTATATTACCGTATTCAATTAAATTTTGTCAATGCCCAACCCCAGCTCCATTCGAAATGGTCAATGAGCCGCCATATCTTGTTTACAGCTTATCTTCCTATGTTCATATATGAACCCTCCATCCATTTTGAAATTTTGAAAGAGATTTCTAAGAAATGGTCAAGAATAGTTGTTATTTATATTCATAATTATACCTTTTTTTAGCTAATATTGCCAATGCTCCCCTTTTAACAGATATGAAATTTGATATAAACTCAATTGATCAATGAAAGTGGTCCATTTTTTCTTGCTTGCTTTCTTTTTAATTGTTATGCACAATACTCTATTGGAAAGGGGCTCATCCTTTGCCATGGCAAGAAGGCTAGAGTTGGATGGAATAGAGAAATATTTGATTTATGAACTAGATCATGGTTCTTCCAAGAATCCCTCGATCGAGCCAAACAAGATGCCGTCGGGGACGAGGCTTAGAGATACGCTGTCGTCGCCACCCCCACCAAAGGCCGACAAAGGATCCAAGCCGGGGCAACCCCCATTATAGATCGATGAAGAATCCATAATAAACACATTGATCGATGTTTTACTTCATATCGACTCCTATTTCTTGAAAGTTGGCTTTTTTCAGATTTCTATTTTAAATTCTATTATTTTTATTGGCATGGAGAATTCGTTTTTAGATGAAAGTAAATGTTTTCCATTAATATATAAAAATTAAATGCACACGTGTTATAGGTTTTGAACTAAATAAACATGTACAGCCTACATATAGAAATGGAAATTAAAATATTTTCTAATTTATATTTTAATGTAAACATTATAGATACGATGTTGTAGTAAATGAAAGAAGTATATCAGCATTTTGTTTGTGCACTTTAAGTTCTTATCATTCATTTGAATTAATCTTTGATTTTAGAGGTAAATTTTTACAGATAAAAAAAATTATAAGTAAATCTACATATTTTATGCTATTATCGTATTGTGGAAAGAAGATACACATTGATATATATCCCCTTTTATTAGTGAACTAAGAACTACATTTTCACGAAAGATTAACACAAATCTTCTGACATGTTAGAAATTTGGATGATATATAATTAATATCTTTATATGTTTAAAAAAAAACCAGTTGATTTAGCTAGGTCAAACTAATTTGAATTGAAAATATATTATATTATTGTTTGTAATTAAATATTGCAACCCCGTCTATTTGTTGACATTTTTCTTCTTATGTTTTTGGAATTTTTCAAGAGATTAGGAGCATACCGAAGAAAAACCCCGATCTATTTCTTGTCTGAATTGAAAATAAAAAATAATCTAATGTTTTGTTTTGTCGGAGCTACACGGTGCTATGTTTCCGGAATTAGAGTTCCTCTACAGAACTTTCATATTTTATACAGGCTAAGAGTAATTTTTTTTTTCTTCAAGAAAAAAGAATTACCTTTTCATCATCCAAAATTACATTAGACTTCAAAAAAAAAAAATTCATTTTCAAGTTACAAGAAAGTAGTTTAGAAGATATTTCTCTCTATAGACCTCAAGAGTAGATCTCTTGTGAGACGTCTTACGAATCTTTATTTGTGAGACGAGTCAACCCTACCGATATTCACAATAAAAAATAATACTCTTAACATAAAAAATAATATTTTTTTCATAAATGCTCCAAATAAGAGATCGGTCTCACGGGTCACGAGTCAACCCTACCGATATTCACAATAAAAAATAATACTCTTAACATAAAAAATAATATTTTTCATAGATGACCCAAATAAGATATCTGTTTCACAAAATACGACCCGTGAGACCGTCTCACACAAGTTTTTGCCAAACTTCAAACATATACATTCAAAAAAAATCTTAACTTGAATTTAAATAAAGGATGTCAAGTATAATTTAGAAAATAATTGCTAAGGAAATTTCATCCATCAACAAATCATATTCACCACAAAATTTTCAATTTCAGTAATACGCAGTCATTTTGGCTATTTATCATGAGTCAATGTTCCCTCTTTAAATTATTTAAAATAAACAATATAAGATCATTATTCAACAATCTCTTTATTTGACCCCTTCAACGCGTTCGCAAAATGGGTCGTTTATAAATATGTGCTTGTAGGCACTATGACAATGCACCCCTTTAATATATCTGAAAATTGGCACAAACTCAATTCATTAATGAAAGGAGCCTATATTTGCTTGCTCGGGCTCTGGTTGATTATTTTGCACAATTCTCCATTGGAAAAAGGCCCGACCACTTTTGCCATAGCAAGGAGGCTAGAATTAGAACAAAACAAAGAACATTCGAGTTCCGAATCAGATCTTATTTATTCAAAGAATCCCTCTATCGAACCGAACAAGATGCCATTGGTAACGAAACTCAGAAGTGTGCAGCCATCGCCACCCTCACCAACTTATAATAAAGGATCCCACGTTCATCATTGAGGTTTTAACGTCAACTTCTGTTTCCTCAAAGTTTCGTCTGTTTTCTGGATTTCTAATTTGAATTGGTGTAGCGTTTTTCATGGGACTGAGGATTCGTTTGTTTTAAATCAAAGTAAACGTTTTGGATTAAATATCTAAAGATTAAATGCAAGTGTTATTGTTTCTGAATTAAAGCTTTCATGCACGGCCTATATGTATGTTTCTATTAGTTAAACTGAGTTGCTGATTCTGACTTGAAAAAGGATGACAATGCTCCCCAATCTTACAGTTTAGTCCTGCAAGCATGCACTTCTGGATTGAGTGGGTGTACTCAAACAGGAAAGCGATACAAACACAAACCGAGTTGAACTTGACTTGATTGCTCTTTTAATTCGCTCCTATAGTTTCCTCGAACTTGATTCGTATAACCAAGTAGATCGAGCTAAAAAATCTAGAAGTCACTAGTCTAAAGCTAGGTTTTGGATTCGCTTCTTGGAAACATTTCTTGTATCAAAAAATAAAGTCAAATGATACATGTTATATTCAACACATATTTAACACAGAACAAGTACTTCGTATTCAACTCTCCAGCAACCTCTTAACATATTATATTATTATTATTATGTATTGTATTCTAACTCGATAAAATTAAAATTTCAAACTTGTTTTATACTTTTACAAAGCTTCTCCGAGCTTTGAAAAGTAAATAGATATGATATAACATCACAATCATATTATGCATGATATGAAAAAAATTCTAAATAAGAACATAGAATAAGTTAAAACATATATCACATTCTTCAATACAATTCCTAAGCTATCACAATTTTAAATCCAAGTTCACAAATTACACAATGTAAATATTACAGTCATATTGACATATAACTCACTTGTTATAAGATATATGTAGAAGCAATAAATGAATCACGATTACCTACATGTACTAAAAGACTTCAGAAATTTAAGCTAAGCAATGGAAAATAACATACATGTTCAAGTTATCCCGCATGCCAAATGAATCTTTGTCATCAAATTAACAACGCATTTTGAATCAAAAAAACGGGTGAGCATGCAGAATCAAATGCTGAACAACACTAACAGCAGCATATTATGATATTCCCTTGTGCATTTCAGATACTAAAACTGTATTATGGTTAAAGAATCCCGACTCTATCAAATTTTTCATAGCATCCATTTGTACTTCCCATTCCTTGCTCATTCACATTATTGTATGAATCACATATTATCACGTAAATCTCATCTATATACAGCAGGCATGATATGTAACAAGTCAGATATATTTCAAGGTGTGCTATGACTACCACTCTTCGTCCACCAAGAAAATGCAAGAAAGATCTTTTCCACAAAGCATATGACCCTAATCTGGTCAAAATCTCAAGAGTTATATCATGTGTGGCATAAAATATATTTCTTCAAGTTGTGACAGCTGTTTCTCAGGGACTACAAAATGAATTAGCTCAAATGAAGAAAGGAAACATAAAAACACGTATAAACATGGAAAGGCTGCATATTTAATCACCATATGAGTACAATACATTCCATGGATCACACTTATAATATATAAATTATGCAAAATACCTATTATGTGAGTAATTTCCAAGCCCATAGATTATCAATCACTGGAAGTACAAACTGAAAGATTTCAGTAGTAGTAAATGACCTGGTGCATAAAAGGGGCAATAACGCTCTATAGAGCATTTATAAATGCAAACTCCAAGCTCACCACCAAGGTAGAGTTTCAGAAGAAGGAATATTACTTGTTTTTCAAATTTCTATCATCGATTCCTTTTAGGGCTCTCAATAGCAAGAAAAAATTATCCTTAGTATACAAGCCAAGATTCCTAGAAATTCTACAAAAGGTTGAACTACCTCCTATGGTAAGCCCAATCCTTGGGTACGAAGTACAAAGATAACGATCCTTTTTCCCATACTAAATTATATATTAAATAGTAGTTATAGCATCCATACGAGATCATTCATGCAACTCAAAGACCAAAATCTGAGTTAATATAAAGATCCTATTTTCACACCGTCCCTCATCTATACAATATCTCACACTAATGTTCTTGATTAGCATCACATTTTATGCGCACACAGAATTCAAGAAAGAGCTACCATTGGATTTAAACCAAGCCTCAACCGAAGCTTAACACCATCATTTCTTGATAATCAGTTCTATACGCATCCAATTTAAGCTATAGGTTCATTTTAGGCAATCAAGTATATTTTTCAATTCTTAAACCTAACAACACAATTGAGCACCATCAGAACATAGATTTACTTCAGCAATCTTTCAGTTAACACCAAATTACACTTACAAACGGCCAATCATACAAACAGAAACAGATAAAACTCCAAAGAAAACTAAAAATTAAAAACAGAAAAAAGGAAAGGAAAATGAAGAAACACAAATGCTCACAAGTAAATTACGCAAAATTAACCCAATTATTTCCGGCTATCATAATCTAGAACTTCATTATCAGTAACAGACCTCGAATGTTGAACAATCGATCGACCAATCGAATTGATCCAGTCCTCCTTCTCCTTCTCCGCATCTGCGATGAAATACATCGTCTCGCTCCTCGTCGACAGCTCAAACGCAAACTGCCGATTGAGGACATCCTCTGCGCCCTTAACGGTGAGGCAGGCGGCGACCGGGATGACGCCGCGTGGCCTGGATGCGCGGGTGACGGTAGATTCCTTGAACCAGAAGAGTTTTCCTTGTTTCAAGACGAACCAGCGGCGGCGCCACGTCTTGATGTACTCACCTTGCTTGGTGAGCCAGCCTGCACGTTCGGGATTGGACCAGTACTCTACGCCGCCGTAGTCTTCCTCCGCCTGAGCGTATCCCATCGCAGCTCGCCATAGGCTCGCCATGGACGATTTGTACGGTGTGATTGGATCGATGTGAGAGACGAATGTTTGGGAAACGAAGCTAATATCTTGCTTTTAATATGGAATCATATGCTTCATTAAATTATTTATTTATAAAAAAAACATATATTATTTAATATTTTATTTATAGATATTATCACTCATAAATTCAACCTTATTGAATATTATTAAAGCCAAAATTAAAATAAAATTGTTCAAAACATATTTTTACATGACATTTTCCGAATCGAAAAGTATAATTTAAATACTCGCAACACATAGTCCATGTCTTTGTTTTCTCCTCTCAATCTTTATCCTTTGGTTTGAATTACATATGGGTTGTGCTTTAATTTAATTCGATAATTATATATTATCCATGCTAATTTTAGATTAGAAAAAATAATTTCCATATCCAAAAATTTTATTTATTTATTTGCAAAAATATAAGAACCACTTTTGATGAATCGGAATTAACATGAGACCAATTTGATAGCAAATTTTGGAGTTTAAGAAACACAGAACATTTTTTTCAATGAAAAAGCGAAGAATCAATTTTATTTAGAGGTCGCAGATATTTTTTAAAATTTATAAAATCACATATACATATGCACAAAAACTCATGTGAGACGGTCTCACGGGTCAATTTTGTGAAACGGATATTCTATATAGGTCATACACAAAAAATTATTACTTTTTATGTCAAATATATTAATTTTCATTGTAAATATGGACATGAGTCATCTCACGGATAAAGATCTGTGAGACCATATCCGTGAGACCGTATTAATACATATGTGTATTATAAAAAATTGAAGAAACTTGATATGAAATTTTGACCCAAAAACATTTGCATCCCAATATAAGGATGAAATCTAGTTTCAATACTTCAAATTGTAGCCTCCTCCATAAAATATTTCAGAAAAAAATTGAAAAAGAAAAATCGTTCTCAAGTTGCATATATACAAATTCAGGGTCGAACCTAATAATTTATAGGCCTAGTCGAGTTTAAAATATTAGGCCTCTCTAATAAGGAAGTACATTTAATTTTTTTTTTTTATAAAACGATATTTTTTAAAACAANAAAAAAAAAAAAAAAAAAAAAAAAAAAAAACCCCAAAAAATTATCAAAGTGCAAAAATAGACTCATCATATTAAAATCAAATAATTTTAAAAAAAAATACTTTTAAAATAAATATCATATGATATACACACAATGCATAATATTTGTATATTATGTTACATATATACACGCAATGTTTGTGCGTTTCTGCTAATATATAGAAATACTGATCGGAATATTGTTGGATAAATGAAAAAGAGAAGAAGAGGAAGAGTAAGAAGTTGTAAATGGAAGTGAGATGTCTTAAATGTGGATTGTCCCACATTGAGTTAATAACCAAATAAAGTATCCCTAATAAGCTCCAAGTTGAGACAAGGGTTTGGGCCCCAAGGGGTAACAGATGCTTTTAGACGGGGGAAGACGCTAATAGGTTGTGTTTCGGTGAACTAAACACGCGCCCGACCGGCTCGGCTTGGTGTGGTGTGGTCTTTTGAACGTATTATTCTTTTTGAAAAATTTATTTGAAAATAAATTTGTTGGCAGCACCTACACACGAAACCGAAACAGAAACCAGCGTACATTCACAGAAGATGCCGCGCCCAGAATCCGCGCACATGCGCGTGACTTGTTGTTTTCTTCGCACATGGGCAGAACAAGTCGCGCATATGCGTGGATGAGGACGCGCATATGCGCGAACCTCTCTGGAAATATGCATTGCGGCCAAGAACAAGGCGCGCATATGTGCGAGCCTTTCTGGAATTCTGCGCATAAAGGTTTTGGAAAACATGCGTGTCCCTTGGCTATCTTGGCACCTGTTCTTGGCTGCTTTTGCACCAAACATTGTGTTCCTTGACTAGAAATGTGTCTCTTCTACGCATCCGGTCTGGAGAAACATGTCTCCTCAACGCAACCGATGATCAATTATAAATAATTTCCATCACTCATTTTCGAAAATTGCTGGAGAATTCACTACACTTGTTCTTGCAATTTCTGCTCATAATCATATCATATTGTTGCATCTTTTCATTTGGCACTTGAAAGCTTCTGCATATATTTTGTTCACTGCGCTCGAGACTTTGTAGTGCTGCAAAGTTTTGACTTGAAGTCGTTGTATCTTGGGGAAGATTGCTTGCGACGTATAGCACTTTGATACGGGCAATTTCGTCTTGCAGAAAAAGGTTTTTTTTCCTTGCCTCGACTTAACCTTGTTGCTGCTCCTTTTCAGAAACGAGTATCATATAGATAACAAATATCTCACTAGTCATACCTTCCTAAACAGATGAACCAAAATTTCAATTTATATTTGTGTCTATCGAACTTCAATATCACCATTATATATCTATTTTTCTTTGAAATATTTGTTTTCTACAAGATAAATTCAGCCAAAATGGAATGTAAAAAAGATAGGAATGATGAAATTCAATTAATTTTCATCATAATTGAAATTTCTACCATAACTTGCCAATAATGAGCTGCACCAATCAACACAATAACATTAATAAATTTTTACTTTTATTTTATTTTCTTGTAACAAATTGATTATACAATTGAAGTTACAATGTTGTTAATAATGAGCACCAAATTAACAATTGGCAAAACTATACTTGTGCCACCTCAATCACAAGGGCTGAAGAAAAAGAAAATTAAACTCGAAACAAGAAGCCCTCAACAAAATACAAAGTAGAAAATTAATTTTCTATATATAAACAAAAAGAAAAAAACATTCTCAGGTGAAATATTTAGTACACCTCATCATGTATCTAAGTAGTCACGGCGAAAAACCAAGTAATTCCGGGCTAAGTTGGTCGCGACAATATTCGTGCATATAGGAACTCGTTCCATGTGTCGGGCAGGCCGGGCAGGCACCAATGGATGCAATCTGCATATGTGGCCGGATCGCCCTGCTGCTCGGGGGTCAACATCTTGCCCTGGCGGATGGTGTGGACCGAAGTGTGCGCGTCCTTTCGGTATTCAGAGAGTGTGGTTATGTTGAGGAAATGGACCTGAGTTTTCATGGATTTTGTGATATTGGCAGCAATTGCAAAGAGCCTGCGGTCTGTGCCCACACTTAGTGGCATTGAAGTGTTGAGAATAGGGTGTGTTTCCTTGGCGCATTTTATGCCATCCGGGTTGTTCCAATCCAAGCTCCTGCCATCTTATAGTTAATAATCTCTATTTTATCCAAAATGGGCTCTAATATATCTTTTTATCTAACTAAATTTGAAAACGGAAAAGTGTTGGTTCGGAAAAGTTTTATTTTTAATCATGTTTTTGTCGAAGTTCTGACATGATACCAGATACTGCTAATAAGAACCGAACATACATAGGATTTTTTCCCTTTTTTTAATATATATAAAGCTTTGAGAAATGGGAAAATAGATCGATATTTACTTGATGTGAAGAGGGGACATGCTCATGAAGAAAACTTGGGTCCGATTGGCATCCACTTTTTTGTCGACCCATTTAGCCCAAGTTCTCAACACTCTTCCATAAGCCACAGGCCTCTCGATTTCATCGTACTCTGTCGAATCCCCGTCGAATGATCCTCGCCTATTTATTGGCCACCAAATTATTATATTTACACAAAAAATACATTTAATTAATTAATAAAAATAGATCAGAAAGTTGACCTCCAAACGTATTAATTCATCTCTCTTCTGGAATTTCTATATCCATTTTAATAAGATTTTACTAGTAAAATATATATAAGATGGATCAAATGGTATATAATAAATATTTTATTGAGAAGGGGATTTTAAGTATCAGAGAAATAACTTAATTTCTTTTGTGTTTTAATTAGTTTTTTAGTGCTAATAACATGACAACAAACATATCATCAATATCCAATGTTACGTATTCTGACGAAAATAACTTACAAAACTTTCATGGAGATAGTGTTCATCCACCAAATGTAAGTGTTGAAGATGAGAAAGTCCACATTCCTCCAATTCTTGGCATGCTTTTTTATGGATTCGGGCATTATTATTCGGTTCAGTATGCTATGCATTGTCGGGTCATCCGAATTCGATTCCACTAAAAATGGAGCCCAATAAAACTCCACAGTCGCATTATAATCCTGTCCAGTTCAAAACCAATAAACTCAAAGTCAACGAAATCACTCTTTAATGATCATTGAGAAAATAATAATATGATGCCCAAATTCCTAACTACTTAAATAAAATATCCATGAAATATTTTTATATAATCCAAGTGAGGTTTAGGGTTTAAAAAATTGTTGGGTGGGGTTAGATAACAAAATATGTTAGTTGTCTCAATGGATTGGATAAAATCTCTGGGAGTTACATATATGGACTTTGACAATCCTTCTCTCTTGAGCTAATTTTTAGGATTGAGTTAGATCCAAGTCTCATTCTTAACATGGTATCAGAGCTCAGGTTCCACCATTATGTGTTGAATTGCACATAGTTGGGCCCACACATTCTGTCTATAGTGAGGTCATTTGTAAACTTCATGTTCCAGTGGCTCATTCTTGGGTGTGAAGAGATACGTTAGTTGTCTCATATCGGTTGGATAAAATCTATGAGAGTTGCAGATATAGACTTAGACAATCCTCCTCATTTGAGCTAGTTTTTGAGGTTAAGTTAAGTCCAAGTCTCGATCTTAACAAAATACCCTTAGATTTTTATCATCTAATTGGTCAAAGTTTGGTTAAATTTTTTTTTTTTTTAAAAAAGCCAATCCATTTGATCAGGACAAATGTTTAGTTAATTAGATCATCAAAATCCTATCTAACCAATTCACATAACAAAATTTGAAAATTTTTTTGGTCGCTTTTCTATCACTAAAATTCAACTAAAGTAGTTGAAAGGTGGTTGATGGGAAATATATTAGGTACTTGTGTAATTTAAGCAACACGACTTGCTCACTTTCTGTATCAAAACTTTACTTAAAAAGTCGAGTAAAACAAGTAGTGGCGTAATCGTGGGGCAAACTTCCAACTTATTACACACTTTCTTCGTATTATTATATTATATTTATTAATTAAATCGAGAGTGGTACGATTATTTAGTAGACTTTTATGATTTTCTATAATTACATCACTTAATTCCATTACATAACTAATTAATTTCCTAATTCTTGTCAACTACACTTCATTAATTCTTTTACTAAAAAATCAAGATGAAAACAAATTAAGTAGTTATATGATTTATTTTTATTTTCTTGATTCATAAGTTTTCCAACTTGTTCCTCCTCTGTCTCAATGACTTCGAATTATTGACGGCCAAGCACAACTAAAGTAATTAACACGCAATCGTCCATGTTTTTATTTATATATATATTGTCATTATTTTTTTAAATAAGCAGCGATTTTGCGTATAGATTTTAAAAAATGGATTATCTTTAGTTTGAATTTTATTAGAAATTTGATTAAACTTCTCTATATTTCACTTAATATCTGTTAGAATGAGCGGAAATTAATTAAAATTATGAAGTTCTTTTAGATCCGAAATATTACTATATATATACTTGTAAATGTTAATAAATATGTAAAAATAATACCTCCATTCTGAAAACCGATAAAGATCCATTCTTGATCAAGCTCTTCCTTCCGGGAGCCGCTGCGGTTTGAACAAAGCAAATCATGGATTCCCACTGGTTCCGATTCAAAGAATCTCCTACGAACATCAGCCTCTTGTTCCTCAGTTTCTCAAGCAATAATCTTGGTTTAAACCTTGATTAAACAGATAAAAATAACGTTTAAATGAACATGTAATCACGGAAATTTACAAGAAATCAAGAAAATTAGCTTACTTAGGCAGATTACAGTCTCGGGGCTGCCATCTCCAGTTCTGGTACAGAGAACTCTTCCTTCCATTTCTCATGCAAGTTACTTGTGCTGTTAGAAACTCGCATTCTTCCTCTTTGTATAGTGGGTGAGAAACGTTGTCAAAAACCCAGTTTCCTGTGAATAAATCGCATTCTTGAGGTGGGATTTCGAGTTCTTCGTCGTCGTTTTCGTCTTCTTGGACCGGCATTTCGATCTTCGCTGGCTTTTCTTCTGTTTCTTCCTCAGATTTTAGGGTGTCTATTTTATCATCAACATCATCGGAAGAAGAATGGGCGGTCTCCACTTCGGTTTCCACAACAGTTCTTGCATTCATCACAACCGAAACAGTCGTAGTCTGACCAGAAATCTGGACAGTTCTCCCATTTTCTTGCATTTCTTGATCCGGTTTGGGGCTCGAGAATGGAAACTCAGCAATAGACTTCACATCCTCATTGTACATGAAGCAACCGAAAAGAAAGATGGAGAACACTACCACGAATATAGGCAGATTGCCGCCTTTACGGGTGCCGACTCCTACACCGGCGACCGGTTGTTTCATACCGAATGAGGCGGTGGAGAAGAGTACCGGACTGAATTTACGGCGGAGTAGAGGCTGCATGAGAATGCAAGTAAATGGGTCGACACTAGAAAAGAGAAGTTTGGGAATTTAAGAGAGGAGATGAGCTAAGAAAGAAGTGCGGATGAATGTGACAGTAACACGATTTTTGATATTTTGATGTGGAATTTGAGTTTACAGTTGGTTGATTGGTTTATTTTTTGGGGATCAGATTCGGTGAAATGGGATTTTCTTGAAGAAACGTCTTAAGTTATTGGTGGTGGGAGTGTTGTCTCTCGCGTTTGCTTATATATTTGGATTCAGTTTGTAAACTACTTTCTTGCTATTTTATACACATTAGGCTTCTCGATGGTTAAATGGAGATGCATGCGTGGAAGACAGACAAGTGAAGCAAAGTCCCAAAAAATATTATATTAGATTTATGTGTAATCATTATAACACGATAAATTAGTAAAATCTCTCCGTTAGTTGGGATTTTTTGACTTTTCAACTTATAATAGCTCAAGTGGTACGCGAATAAATGACTGTGGAAGCAAGGAGTGAGAGTCGGTGTTCTGAAAAATAAGGTTAAATTATTAAAACACAAGGATCTAGTCAAAAATAGGGAAAAGAGCTGGAAAAAGCCATGCTCGAGCGAAAAAGCGTGAGCTTCTTAGTTTCAGCACTTAAATTTTTTAATAAAATAAAGTATCAAAAACTTGTAGATTGTTTTCTAAGAAAAATCTAATATTCTTCTCCTAAAGATATTCTAGGCTTAATTGTTACTTGGTTTCTCTCAAAATAAAACTAAGAAAATAATTTTAATTCTTTTCATCGAAGAGTAGATTTGGCACTGTGTAAAAATGAGTGTCACATTGGTGTTAGGGCAGCTCTATGTCACATATGCATCAGGTAAGAAAATAATAAAATAAAAACAAAAATAACATATTAAAACCGATATTCGATAATATATGAGATCGAAATTATAAAAAGGCAAATATACAATACCGAAATTGTAATTGTTAGGATTAAAGTGTTTATCACTAGTCCAAAAGCTATAACGGTTAGTCAAGGTGCAACTTTATTTCCTTACACATGTGGCAGCTCAGAGTGCACCTACTTGGATGTTAATGGATCGGACTGTTAGGCCTATGAGCTCGGTGATATACATGTCTATCTGTCGGTGCTGTCTCATATCTCTTAGAAATCAGTCTTACACTTTCCCAACCGTCATCCATGTCTCCAATAGAGACAATATTACCTATTAAGTTTGACAACCCTATTTTACGATCCAAGTAGTCAATCAGATCAAGCGGTGCAAAGATAGCAGCTTGATGTACGCGAACTTCCCAAGATGTCACTCATTTTAGTACTACTCTCAATCATGAATGTTTAACCCAACATTAATTTTGTTTGAAATTTATGCATTTAGTCAACTTATTGTATCTATTATTAGGTTTGATATAATTAAAATAATAATAAAATTAATTATATTTTACACCTAAACTTCAACTAATCATACCTAAATTTATACTACTTAATGCTTTTCCTTAGCCCTTTTTAGAACTTTAGTTAGTGTGCATGATACAAGGCTCATAATGTTTGTTTTTTAAAATCAACGTTATGGTGTTACGTGACATAATTTAATATATTACACATATTATTAAATCATTTTTATATTTAGAAGATGGAATTATTAGAAGCCTCTATATTTGGTTTAGTCTTTGACTGTTAAATTATCAATTAGTTCATGCAGCTGTCCGAGCGCAACAACTACAATTATTTGGATAGACTAATTAATTAACATGGAGCTTAATATTTGCATTACAACAAACTTTCACGTGATTAATTTCCTATCGAGAAAAATAACAATTTTCATTTTATACAACTTGGCCTATATTTAATTGGCAAAAACTTGTGTGAGACGGTCGCACAGGTCGTATTTTATGAGACGAATCTCTTATTTGGATCATTCATGAAAAAATATTACTTTTTATGCTAAGAGTATTACTTTTTATTGTGAATATCGGTAGGGTTGACCCTTCTCACAGATAAAGATTCGTGAGACCGTCTCACAAGAGACCTACTCTATTTAATTTTGTTCATCTAGTTAGTCAACTTTAAGTTTTAGTACAATAGCTTCTTTTTTTTTGGTGTTCTGATGATTTTTTTTGTCGGAATGTCGAAATCACACAGAACAAATAAGTTATTTCTGGATTTATATTACCAACTATCGATTCTCATTTCACGTTAGTAAAATTCAATGTTATATCAGCATCCTGATGGAAAAAAAAGAAGAAAAACGAATAAAGAAACAAGTTATTGAATTAAAACGTAACTTTTTCTAATTAAATGACATGCATAGATTTAAGCCAATTAACACGACCGAATTTGCTATTTTCCCAAATTTATTTACAGATCAATTGAAAAAAGTTGTTTAATAATTAGTTATATGTTAAGATCCTCGATATATGTTTACCTAATCATAATTTGTTGTAAAAATTAATTTATGGTCTTATCACCAACAACCAAACTTCAGCGGATGAATGATTATGATTATTAATTAAGGTCAAAATAAATCTTAATTATTGATAGCTTTATGTTTGAGAAAAGTAAAGACTACGGAAACGCTACTTGCATGTAAATTTTCATAGACATTCCCTCTTTTCCAAGTCAAGGAAACTACATTAAAAGCTTGAAAAGGAAATTGATGTGCTTCCACTTTTTCACACTNTTTTTTTTTTTTTTTTTTTTTTTTTTTTTTTTAGTGGTTGGTTATAATTGAAATTCGATCATGAGATCTCGTCTCAAATTAAGACTCAGATAAGCTACAAGTCATTGATATTTTTTTACACTACTTTATATATACTTAATGGACGACAACAAAATTTATAGAAAAAAATTATTAAAAAAAATCTATCTTACAAATTTTCATATCCAAAAAAATCATTAAACAAAAACTTGTTCCAAAATAAAATTCACTAAATTTTCATATAAAAACCTCTTGGTCCCTTGATATATTTGAAAAAGTTACAATCCTTTTATTAAATTATTCTATTTAATTGAAAAATACTGTCAATTATTGATCACTATAAAAAATTTAAATGTTTTATACAATGGGGTGGGTGAAATCTCTCTCAACTTAAACAACGTATTATTTTATGTTACACTTGAAATATTTTTCACTCTATAATATAGTCAAATATTAGCCCTTAGCTTATCAACATATATTTCAATTTCCATAAAAATATGAGAAACTTACATGATCTAATGATATTGAAATAGGGTGAGAAAAACTCTTGGTATAGCACATACTTACGACTAAACCACACAAGTGTGACTCTAACCCTCATAGACTTCTTATTTAAATCAAATATTATTTAATATATAAACAATTTTCAAATTTTATCTAGCATATTTATGTAAATATTAGTATTTTTAGAGCAAATGACTAACAATTATATAATACATATTTGCATACCCGTAGACCATAGTTGACTTAATATTTGGGCCAAACTATTTTTAAAAATCGTTAAATCACTTGGGCCAAATATTAATAAATTAAATAGGATCCACTATTGTTTGTATGTATCAAGTCCAACTACATTTTTATACTATATATACACACATAAGCCACAGCATGATCATTAAAAAATGGCAACATAGATATAAATTCACCTCCATTATCGGATTGAAGAGCTTTAATCTCAAGGTTGAATTGTGTCTTGACCCAAGGTAAGTTTGCTAATTGATAACAAATTGACTAGAAAAACAGGAACATGCAACCAAGTTCTAATTTCTGGCTCCGCCACTGCATGCAACACCCGTCGAGAATAAAAAAATTCCATTTCCCAAAGCAGTGAGAGATCAATCTACTTGGGTTACTTGAGAGGATTTCATAGCAGCTACGTCAGACTTGTCATTCTTGTTGGAGCCACTAATAAAATTTTTTTAACTTTTCACTTCATCAAAACTATCGTGTCGAAATAGAAGATTATAAAAAAATTAGAAGTGAAGCCCGTGTTTTTTAAATTGTGAAGTAAAAAATAATGTTTTACTTCCCTGGTGTTATTACCGAAGTTGATTGATATATACTACTTCATAATTCATAATCGCCGAAGTAACGAGTGATGAAGTAAAAGCCAAAAATCTACTAGTGAGCACAAGAGCATGTGTTTTACGAATGTTACAAGTCATTCCAAGCCATAAGGAATTGCATAAGTTGCCAGGGTCGGACCTGAGGCGAGGCGCAAGAGGCTGTCGCCTGCCCAGCTTGCTTATCGGTATTATCGATCGGCTACCCCTGCAATTTAGTAAAGGTACGTTTCTCCAAAGGAGAACTACAGATTGAGGCTTTCCATTTCTTGTAAATTTTCTAAGTGCCATTTTAGGTTAATAATTTCAACAAATTAAATAAATGCTATTGATTTCGCTTCTGTTTGGGATGTCGTCTTGCAAAAAATTTATAGTAATTTTTCCATCAAATTTTAATATTGGGAATTTGGTATTTGTTTCTTAATCAAATTGCTTTAAGTTAGTTCTCTAAAATTTCTACAACTTTCGATCTTATCAGCTATATACAAGAAATCTTTTCTTTTGATTTCATTTTTTAACTATTATGTGTGATAAGTTTGAGATATTTTCATGATCAAGAGTATTGATTCTTGAAAAATAAAAATTTAATATATATATTAAAATCAACAATGGGTTGTTGGATTAATGTAGGACGAGTTTGGATATAGAAACCGCAGTAAAAAAAAAAAAACACTTATATAAGTTCACTTTATTTAAAATGTTTTATTTAAAAAAAAGTGGATTTGGCGTTTGAGTAAATGCGAAAAATACTTATATTTTTATTTTTAAATAGAAGTAGAAGCAGAATTCCAAAAATTGTAACTTTTTTTAAAAAATAATTTTTTAAGTGTTTTTTTTTTTTACTTTTTTTAATCAAACGCACTCTTAAGCTAAATGAATTGAAAAAGTGAAATTTCAAGTCGTAATTATTAATGTAATTGCTCAAAATTTCGTGAAATTTTTAGTTGGATTTGTTTTGCTTTTGGTTTATGCTTTTGTATATCTGTTGCTCGAGAACAAATTTGTTAATCTTTTGAGAAAACCTTTGAAATCTTTCGCAAAAATAAAATACCAACTTAAAATATGATTTTCTGAAAATAAATACCCACTTAAAAGATTATTTTCTTGAAATGTATGTGTTCAATAGGAAATTGTTTGAGCTATTTTGAGTTGAAATTCCACATCTTTAATTTAAAAAACTCTAGGAAGTGAGGGGCCCAAATTTTAATGTTCGACTCAGGCCTAATAAATCTGACGCAACTTGTTGTTTTCGATTGTATGATTGCTAAACAACGTCGGTGTCGACTAACTCTGATCTCGGGACGTGACATCATGTCACTAAGATAATGTTATGTGGTACCATGCAAAATAATGAAAATCAAAGTAGTTTTTGTTTATTAATGTTTCTCCTAATTACAGCTACACGTAGATTGCTTGATTGGGTTACAAGATGATTTGATTTCCTTACATGTAACTTAATTTAAATTTGTACCTAGTAGATTATGCTAGGCGGAATTTTTACTTTTGTCAAATAAATTAATTTGTCTCTTTGCAGTTATTTTATATATATTATCAAAATTGAGTCTTAATCTTCTATCTTTATTATTTTTTCAAGTTTCGTCATTTGTCTATAGTATAAATTATATGATACAGAACACGTCAACATCACATCGAAATTTTTGCATATCACTACCTTGTCGGTATTTTGCACTTACCTATTTATTTTGCACTTACCTAACTAATCAAGTGAAAAGATTATAACATGCAAAATAGATAAATGTCAAATTCGTTAAATAAAGGATAGGTAAATGCGGAAAACTAGTATCACATCGTGCCAACAACATCATGCATGTCTAGGTCACTGGAAATTTTTTTTTTTAAAATCGAAAATAGTAAACTAAGACTAAAATTTACTACATCGATATTTTTACATCAATTTGTACAACATAAAAAATTCAATACAAAAATTCAATTTATCAAAATCTTACTATATATTGAATACAAAATCTGGCGATATAACAATGAAATCTCGCGATATAATAGTTGTAAATATCGTCATAACAATATATTGATTGTACTTTTAACATTATTCAACATGAAATATCCTTTCACGCCATCTTCATTTTTTTCTATGGGCTATCTGGCCTGCACTCTTTTTGGGGCGAGGTAAAGTTGAAGCATTCTTCAAAAAGAAAGAAGACTTGGCGGACGAAAGACTAGAAAAGGTCAAGATAATTACATTAATATTCAAAAAGAATTGATATTCCACTAAATAATTTTTCCCTAATGAATCAACATTATCAGTACTGCTATCAAAAAATTGGAATGAATTACTGTCCCCACTTAATTACGAACTTGAATTTGAACTAGTTTTCAGATAAATATTTGAACTATAATTTTGAAAGAACGATTATCATTTATCTCAATATATATATTATGGGCAATTTTTTAGTATTTTATTACTAAAAGTTTGTTTCTAATTATTATTTCTTTAATTATTTTATTGTATATAAAGTCTATAATCACATTATAAACTTGACCAAGTGTAGGTTCTTCCATGAGAATCAGTATATAGCATTTGCCAAATCTCCAAGAAATAAAAGCCAAAAAAGCACATCAATTTTTTAATGGTAAATCGAAGCCGGCTCGAATCATAAGATTTTACACTGCAAAATACTTGTGAATAGATAAAAGCCTAATCCTAACTTCACTATGACCATATAAAGCAATCAAAGGAAAAATAGGTCATAAGTTGATATTCAGTTTTGTACTAAAACTATGGCAATATGTATAATTACTAAAGTGCTTTGCATTATCTTTGCATCGACATGCTCCAGCAATGCAACCGATGTACTTGCGTTGCTAGCTTTTAGAGCAGCCATTATCGACCCTCTCGGAGCTTTGAACTCCTGGAATCAGTCACGAAATTATTGCAGCTGGGAGGGAATTGCATGTGATTCCAAGAACCGTGATAGAGTTGTGGCAATAAACGTCAGGTCTCAAGGCTTGGTGGGAACTCTTTCACCTCATATTGGCAATCTCTCTTTTCTTATGGCTATTGTTCTCCAAAACAATAGCTTTTATGGCCCAATTCCCGAACAGATAGGTCTCTTAAGGCTGCTAGAGTATGTTGAATTGAGTAATAATTCATTTGTTGGGGAAATACCAAGAAATATATCACAATGTCCAAGTCTTGTGTATCTTAACTTGATTGACAATAGGTTGTCGGGAAGTATCCCAGTCGAGCTCGGTTCTCTGCTCAACCTCGAAGACCTTGGCTTAGGTAAAAACAATCTTTCAGGGTCTATCCCTCCATTTCTTGGCAATTTAACATCTCTTACACAACTATCTTTGGGGATGTGTGACTTTAGAGGAGAAATTCCGGAATCACTTGCACAACTTCGGAGACTAAACTTTCTTTCATTAACCGGAAATCATTTAACAGGAAGGATCCCTTCTGGCCTCTTCAATATATCTACTATCTCTGCTTTTGATGTCTCTGTTAATGAACTTCAGGGGGTCATACCTGGTGACATAGGCCTCACACTCCCTAATTTAGAGAACCTTCATTTGGCGGAAAACCAATTCACCGGAGATCTTCCAGTCTCATTGTCAAACGCAACCTCTCTTGAAACAGTATACTTTGCCTTCAACAGATTCAAGGGGCCAATGCCAAAAGAACTTGGGAGGCTTTCCAATCTTAAGAGCTTTGCCATTAAAAATAATCTCATTCACGATGATCTAAGTTTTATTGCATCATTGACAAATTGCACAAATCTAATGACTCTGGAATTTGGTGTCAACCTATGGAAGGGTTCATTGCCGGACTTGATGTGCAATCTTTCAAGGCGACTAGAGCAGCTAGATATTTCAGGAAGTCAAATACATGGTAATATTCCTTCCGATATTGGGAACCTCATCGGTCTTAATTTCCTTCTTATTTATGAGACCAATATTGAGGGTCCTATTCCTTTTAGCATTGGCAAACTCTCGAATATGGGAATTCTTGCCTTAGCGGGAAACCGGCTTGCTGGTGAGATACCACGTTCATTCGGAAACTTGACTTTGTTAAATAAGTTGTACTTGCAAGGAAACAACTTGTCCGGAAGCATACCTCAGAGTCTTGGCAATTTCACCAGATTGCAATTGTTAGACATGGGAAATAATGTTCTTGATGGCTCCATTCCTCCACAGATAATGAGTCTTTCCTCCATTTCTAGTTACTTACGTTTGTCTTACAATGTCTTAACGGGTTCAATTCCAAGTGAAGTTGGCGCTTTAACACACCTTACAGACTTAGATTTGTCATACAATAGATTGTCCGGTTTGATTCCAAACTCTTTAAGTGGTTGCACTAGCTTGGGAAGACTTCAACTTCAGGACAATTTACTTCAAGGAGAGATACCACAAGGATTGAGTGCGTTGAAGGGTTTACAGGATTTGGATCTTTCAAGAAATAATTTGTCCGGTAAAATCCCAGTTTTTCTCACTCGTCTAAATCTTGTAAATTTGAATATATCATTCAATAGTTTCAACGGCGAAGTACCAATACAAGGAGTATTTGCAAATAAGACAGCTCTTTCAGTTGAAGGGAATGTGCAACTATGTGGAGGAATTCTTGAGTTGAAGCTCCCCCCATGCAGTTCCACGAAGTCCTCTAAGAAACCTTTGCCAACTTTACTTAAAATCATCATTCCAACACTAGCTTCAGTAGGCCTATGTGTTACACTTTGTGCATGCATTTTCATACGCATATATCGGCCAAAATTTTTCATGAAAGAACAAACTTCAGCGGGGTTGATCAATAGCGACCTGTTTATGAGGTTATCATATGGAGATCTCTTAAAAGCCACCGGCGGTTTCTCAGAAGATAACTTGGTTGGTGCTGGAAGATTTGGATCTGTTTACAAAGGGATACTTGAGGATGGAAAGATAACGGTGGCAGTCAAAGTGCTAAATCTTTTGGTCAAAGGTGCCTCTAAAAGCTTCATAGCAGAATGCATTGCACTGAAAGGAGTAAGGCATAGAAACCTTTTAAAACTATTGAGTGTTTGTGAAACTATAGACTTCCAAAGAAGTGAATTCAGAGCATTGGTTTATGAATTTATGCCTAATGGGAGTTTGGAAGATCTGTTGTACCCTAACAAAGAGAAAAACGAAGAACATGATGCAGAGTTCCAGTGCCTTAACATGTTTCAGAGGCTCAAAATCGCCATCGATATTGCTCATGCACTTGAGTACCTACATATTGGCACAGATTCACCTATTATTCATGGCGACTTGAAGCCAAGTAATATTCTTTTGGATGATGACATGACTGCACATGTAGGCGATTTCGGATTGTCTAAAAAAGTTTCAGACATGCTTGAATCACCAGAAAGCAGTAATACGATTGGGATCAAAGGTACCATAGGCTATGTTCCTCCAGGTATGTAACTATCTCTAAACAAAATCATACCAAAGCTTAGATTCGCTCATTTAAAATCCATGATTTCAAATACATAATAGTTGTTTGACAAAATGATTTCAGATTCATCTCTAAAGTAATTATTATGTTTTTAAAATTAATATAATAATAATTATAAAGAATCTCAAGTGGCACCAATTTATAAAGAATTGCAAAGACATCCAATATTAATGTCATTTTAAATTCATTCTTTAAATAATTTCTTAAATAAAATATTCCTTTCTCTAAAAGCAAATATTTCCATTCAAATACAAACCCCGAGTTTATTTCCATATTTTTTATATATGAATCATTAGTCCATTTATATATATTATTAGAAATTCATAACTACCATTGCAACAAATCCCCAAAAATGAATGAAATCGTAAGGGAAAAAATTGTTGTTCTTGACTCTCTACCTTGAACCACTTTTTAGAATATGGCACAAGTAACACGGTCTCAATAAAGGGCGATGTCTATAGCTTTGGGATTATTCTCCTGGAGATGTTCACAGGCAAGAGACCAACGGATCAAGCATTCGACGAAAACCTAAATCTTCACGATTTTGTTAGCAGCGCTTTACCGAATCATGTGACAGAAATCGTTGATCCTCTCATTCTAGAAGGGCATGACATGAACAATAAGATGAAGGAGTGTATGACTTCTATATCAAGTATCGGGGTTTCATGTTCAAGCAAAGTACCGACCGGTAGAATGTGTATGACTGATGTTGTTCGCGAATTGTGTAAGATAAGAGTTGAATATATGGCTAGGACTTGAGTTAACTCTTTCATATGACGAAACTATTTCAAGTATCACACATGCTTCGAATATTATGTACGTAGCTCTATCGTGGCTTATTTTATAAAATATTTTTTCGAGTATACTTGTATAAGATACATTTCATTATATCTTAATCACGACCTTCAAGATATTGTCCTCGTTGCAGCCAAATAAGGGGGTACCATCAATGAAATGCTCACAAGCTATAACTAATCCTAACACTAGATGGTTTAATTCATTGTAGCATATAATTTTACATGTTCATATTGGCAAGGGAAAAAATTAGGATATCAAATAGAAATTAAAATAACAAAATGAAACATCAATTATTCAATGAAATAATTGTCGAAAAGCGATCCCTACAATGCTTGATCTATTGTACATATTAAAAAGATTTGTGATGTACTATTACCACCAGTTAATGAATAACGTTTGATTCTAAATCAAAAAAAAACTCCAAGAAAAAAATATTTCAATATCGTCGTACTTTAATGCATGCATAGTCGCATGCCGATATTATTAATAGCATATCGAACAAGAAATCTTCATAAAATTATTTTGATATATCGCATTATTATGCCCTATATATTTGTTTAAAAAAAACCAGTAAATTGGGGAAAAATACCCAAAGTTAAAACTTTTTTAAGTTCAATCTCTAGTAATTATATTTTAACTATGCACTTTTTAGTGAGATAATATCATATTTTCACCTCCCAAAGTAAATACTACTTTTTATTTTAAAAAGAAAAAGGATCTAAACCCACAATCTAGCTTATAAAGTACCACATTTTGTGTCAAAGTACACCACGTTATCGAAGATCTAGTACCACAAATTCATGCAGACTATATACCAACTTAGATTTAATTAATATCATTATTCTATCAAATAACAATAACTATATCATGAAAATCAATAATGGAGATGAGTTACAGATTTACGTGAGAAATTATTGAGGAAGATAAGAAAAGTAATGTAACAGAGAAAATAAAATTAAAAACGAAAATAAAATTGAATTAAAGGAGAAAATGAGATAAAATATGCAATAAGGAGTAAATTCAAAAAAAATTTGTGCATCAAGAAGTAAAGAATACAATTTTATGATATATGGATTGAATATGAAGTTGACTTTATGATTCGAGATTTTTCTATATTCCCTAAAAAAAAAACACGTTAGATATCATTAAAATAATTAAATTAATGTGATATATCGCCGCATCACTCTCCACAGTATAATTATCATAGGCTCAAAAGATAATGGAGATTTGACGATTGGACTCAAGCCCGTTAAAGTTTAATTATTGGGTTGGACATATAAATCAGCCCAATAAAAGGCCCATCAAGTTTAGAGATTATTGATTTCAGAGCAACACTAGTTAAGTATTAGAAAACACAAGATTTCAAACATTTACTTCAATATTTTCCAGCCTTTGATAAAAAAAAATCATTTATATATTCAAATATAAAAATTTTTATTGTTGGGAATTTTGTCCATCCATTTATTTAATTAACTGTATATGGATGTGTTAGCTAATAATGTTCATAATTAATAAGTGATATGTTAAATGTTTGGTTTACAAATATTAAATTAATTTGTTTTGTACACTTTACGTGCAAAAATTTTAGCATAATAATCTTTTGTTTTTATCACAAAAACTCCGGTGTACGGTCTTACGGGTTAATTTGCGAGACGACACGAACAAATATTATTTTGATGTTAAAAATATTAATTTTCGTTTTAAATATGGATTGTGTTGATCTGTCTCACGAAAATAGATCTGTCATACTGACGTACTCTTTTGTGATGGGTGAAAGATTTCTCAATTATAATCTTATACTCAAGATTATGGTCCACAACTTCAGATAAGAAAAAAAAATTGTATAATATAACACAATAAAACACAACTTTTTCTATGAGTTGACCAAAAAGTGAACGCATGGACCATGCATTCATATGGACAATGTGAATGTTCGAATTCTGGACTCTTAAGCGTTATCAAATATTGACCTCAACTTTCCTTAAAAATAAAAGTAATATTAATAATAATATCGACCTCAACTTTATAGAATGGACATTTATTTTAAGTTATTNTATATGAGTAGTATCTTTACTCATTCATGACACGTGTGCTCAGTTAATAAATCACGGTTACTCATTCAATTATAATGAATAGATAAGAAGTCATGATTCGTCACTCAGCACATATTGTTGGTCTCACGTGCGGTAATTTGAAATAATAAATATAAAAATAAAGAATAAACTGGACACCGAGATTTACGTGAAAAACCCCTAAAAATTATCAAGGTAAAAACCATGGGCAAGATGAAAAGAATTCTATTATAATATTTTACGGCGTACAACTACTCAATGTGTTTTCAAAGAGAACACACTCTCTCTTAATACAGGAGAACAAAACAACTCACAAATATTATATAACTAAGCACTCAAATGCTATTAGATAAGAGAAATCTCGAAGAAGTGATGATTGAATTATGAAGATGCAATTCAAGAACTTTCAGTACAATTTCATTGTCTGAACACATGGTTTGAAATTCAATTATTCTGTCTAAATGTACAATCGTCATACTTGATTAAATATTTTGCCGACACTTATATCATGTATGTGTCGAGTGGATGAATATATTACTGATACATGTATCATCTATCGAACCCCTTCGTCCCCATTCTTTAAAACGTGTTCGTCGAGTAGCCACGTTTCTGTGGAATTGACCAGAATAAATATGTGATCACCGTCGAATAGTGAATGGGACGAAGTTTCTGGTAAATAAGTAAAGCCAAAAAATATATATATATCTTCCCCGGCCTATACCAAGTTGTACTAAAATATGTTAGTTGGACACTTTGGTAGCAAGAGGACGAATCCCATTGAATTTGGTAACACGTGGTTTCAGAATTGGATTGATAATTGATTAAATTCGATAAAATTAGTTTTACTATAAAATTATATAACATTCTCAATTTTATTTATAAAATCCTATTTATCCAAAAACGTATACTATCAATTCACAAACTTATATTATATATTGAAAAAATCTATTAAAAACATTGTTATTTAAAAACATTATAAATTATTTCTTGTTCTTGAAAAAATCATTCTTTTTAATAATACAAATATTTTTTAAAAAATTTGTACTTTTATTTTAGTTTCCTCTCGATAAACTTTATGTTTTTTATTTGTTAAAAAATTTACTTAATAAAAATATTTTTTCATATTCAAAAATAATTTTTTTATATAATAATTTGCACCAAAACATATTTTATCAATTTTACAAAATTTCAAACCAAATCATACTGGATTTTTCATATCCAAACCAAAACAAGAATTTTGGTTCGATTTAGTTCCGATTGATTTGTATGATTAATTTAAGTTCTGAGTGAATTAGTGTATCGAATGTCGTAATTTGAAAAAATAACAATTGACACTTGATATAAGTTGAGTAAACATTTTATTTAATTGTTGACAATGATAATTATAATTTAAATATCATAAATTAAAATACTTATACATGTTACATAATTTTATAACTTATAAAAAAATCTAAACTTTAAATGTTGTAGGTACTTTTTATATGTGCGCGCTAAGATATGTAATAAATTCAAAAATCACTAATACTAGAATACATAATAAATATCAAATAAAATATTTTTATTTAAAAAAATCACATTAAATTAACAAAAATTATTATTAATTTTCTAAATTTATGTAATCAGATTGAATTAGTTTAGTTGAGTTTGTTTTAGTCAAATACTTGAACCAAATCAATTTTTTCGATATTATTCATTTTAAAACTAATTTAAACCGTGATTAACTAAAAACCGATCCAAATTGATTTTTTTTTTCGATTTGATTGGTTGGTGTTAATCAGTATTAAAATCACAGTTTCTTGTTGACTTAGTGAATTGATTTCATTGATTGTCAATATGTGAACTTATATAAAATTTAGGCATATGTGAACTTAT